>NC_092857.1:25140881-25378409 GCF_039878825.1 Excalfactoria chinensis | reverse complement strand
TGTCCACGTGTTTGTCGCACAGCTGTGGTTATGACCCTCTGGTACCGTTTTACTGTGGAGATCAATGGAATTAGTCTCTATAAGGGAAATCTCAGCTGAGATTTCCAATATACACACAGCAGCCTACCAGGAGCTGCTGAGTCATGCAGAAAGCTGCTGAGACACTGCATTATCAAAATGTGCTTGAGGAAGAAGGCTTGCTATCTGCCAATGGCAGATGAGTGCAGGGACGTTAAGTTACTGCATTAAGTTAGTTGGTTATAAGGAAGGGGAGAAGAATGATGCTTCAGGGTTATATGCCCGCTAGAATTGAAGTTTGGAGAGTGTGCATTCAGAAATAATTTTATTTCCCAGTAATGACAATATGCAATATCAAGTAAGAAATGAAATTGAAGAATTGATCTTATTCTTCAAATACAGGATGGCTTCAGTATTAAAATTAACATATAAATTTAGCATCAATCTTACTCCCCCACTCACGTCCACATAAGGAATGAATCACTGAAACAGTATACTGGGAGAATCAAAATCGTTCTTCAAACGTGTCAGCGCAAACGCGAGGCGAGCCTGTTCACCCAGCATCCTACAGACGTCGCAGAGGTGGCCCTGGGGCCCCAAGGAGGGCACGTCGGGGCCTCGGGGAGCACGCAGCCAACTGCGGAGCCGCGGGGAAGGACGTGGGGCAGGGCAGCCCGGCGGAGCGCAGCGCTGTGTTCTGATTGCAGCCATCCCGCGGAGCGGCTGAGTGCGGGGCAGCCGGCAGAGGGGCTTCCTGCGGAATTCCCGTCTGTGTTGTGTGCACAGGCGGGTGGTGAGCCGTGAAATCACCGTCCTGATAGGAGGAGCACCACAGAAAAGGCACCTGGACTCAGCCGCTCCGCGCACCCGGAGCGAGGACTGCGCTGTGAAATGAGCGTAAGTCCTCTTGCTCCAAGTGACTCGTGTCTGCGGTATCGCCCCCTAAAAAAATAACAAATTAAAATGAAATAGGAACACTTAAGTGCAGGACTTCAACAGAGGCTTCACCAGACTCCAGCTGATCTTCTTGATGCTTAAACTCGTTCTTTATGGTTTCCGAACACACTACCGGTTTCACACCTTCCTCTTCAGCCACGCGTCTTCTCCCTTATTTTACCACGAGATGGAGCCAGAAAACACAGGGACCTGGTACTTGCAGGAACCAGGGCTGGGAAGTGCGTGGCCTGAGACGGAAAAGGTGTTCTCAAGAACGTCTGCTGATGCAAAGGAAAAGGCGCAATTGGGTGGTGCATGTGGGCCAGATGCCAGGAGTGGGATGGGATGGGATGGGATGGGATGGGATGGGATGGGATGGGATGGGATGGGATGGGATGGGATGGGATGGGATGGGATGGGATGGGATGGGATGGGATGGGATGGGATGGGATGCGATGGGATGGGATGCGATGGGATGCAATGGGATGGGATGGGATGCAATGGGATGGGATGGGATGCAATGGGATGCAATGGGATGCAATGGGATGGGATGCAATGGGATGCAGTGGGATGCAGTGGGATGCAATGGGATGGGATGCAGTTCAATGGGATGGATGTGATGGGATATGATGCAATGGGATGGAGCGGGATGCAGTGCAATGGGATGGATGTGATGGGATGTGATACAATGGGATGGAACAGGATGCAATGCAATGGGATGGGATGCAATGGAACATTATGGTGCAGAGGGGAGCAGAGGTTCCCTCATCTCCCATTTGCCCACACTGTAAGGGCAGAAAGGAGTAATGTCTCGGGTAGAGACATAAGGAGCAGACTCCAGCACCATGGGGCCCTGCCAACATGCCAAGGGCCCCAAATCCTTGCTGCATGATGAGTGAAATCTAGAAATGACATCCACATTTAGTGGCAGCCTGGAAACACAGCTGCATGAACAAAATACTTTCCTAGGCATATCACTGCTGGTCAATCCAATTGGTTTGTTTGGGTCAGTTTGGTTGGTTGGTTAGTTTATTTTCCTGTTGGTTTGTTTGCTTTAGTGGAACTTGTAAATTGCCAAAACACTGCAGAAGTTGCCTGCAGACAAACAAAAATGTGTTTGTTTGTTGTTTTTTTAACATGTCTACGTTTACTTTATTTAATAATAATAATAATAATAATAGTGAATTTAGTCTAAAGATATTCCATGATTGCTGAAAGAATTACTATTTTAATTTCTGTGCTTTCACAAAGAAAAAAAAAAAAAAAAAAGTTTATCAAAAGAGATAGGATTTGATAATTACATTGCTGACCCTGCATTTTTTTACCCAGCATGTCTGTAGTAAGAACAGTTTGCCCCAACTTGGCCAAAGGTCATCTTTCTCTGAAAGATACGTTCCAATTCCAAGATGTCAAGTTTCTGCTCACTGAAAACCCACAGACCACAGTGTGCAAGATCACTATGAGCTGTCAGTTGTCACTGTTTGGTCTTCCTGTTGGAGGTTATTCACCCTCTGCTGGGAAACAAAAGAAAGAAAAAGAAACAGAATTCATTCAGCCTATGGGGGTACCTATACAAAAGTCTCTGCTGGAGGGAAATCTGCTTGGTGCATGAGCTCAAAACCTGAGCTCACAGACCTGTTTGTTCGCATCTAGCCTTTCACACCTGATTCCTCTACGATGCTGGAGCACAGCATTTCACTACCTCATCTCTTTCTGTTTGCAAGACCAAGCTTATTTTATGAGTATCTATTACCTTTCTGCCTGGAGTGTCTTGAAGATGAATTTGTTTACAAATTCCATGTGAGTACAGGAAAATGTGTCAGTACAAAACTGTAATTCTGCATTATGAAAATTCCAGATGTTCTTATATTTGCATAAGGAATGCTATTTATTTTCTTTTCTCCCACTCTCCACCTTTCCCTCTTTGCTCTCTAGCATACAACTACAAATTGCTTTACTGAACAGATTGCAAAAATACACAATAAAAAGTGTATTTCTGATCATTTATCTCCCAGGGAAAATAAAACCATTATTTATTTTATTCTCCTTCCGCTTGTGCTTGTTCAATATCAATATAAACTGTGGGATTCATTGGGTGCACAAACATTACAAAGTATGAAATGCCAAATGAGAACACAGGCATTCACATTAGCAGTGACACTAGGCAACATGCCTGACAAACTCTAAGGTCCTACAGCCCACCTGCTTTAGGTTCCCCCCCTCTAGGGGAACACTCATTGGGTTTGAGGGGTAGGATTCATCTGTACACCCAGCAGGCCTGCCAGCCATTCCATCCACACTGAGAGAAGTGTTTTGGAAAATCAAACTGCCAAGCAGATGTGGTCACTGGCAAATGGTTCAAAAAATGGCAGAAAAACCTTAACAGACAAATATCTAGGTGGACAGTGAATGTAGTGCCGTTCTTCACCAGAAGCAATTTGTAGGGTTATTCTGACTCTGTAATGTAAGTAGGATAAAAGGGGAATTCGTGCATGCAAACATGCAATAAACTGTTCAAATCATTACTTTTCCAGATTCAGGAAAGTTGCCATTTAACTCCACACTGTTTTAAAGAAAGGTCTGCTATTACACCCTATCTCCCATTTCTATTTCTATAGCATAGGAAAAAAGACGTTTCTGAAGGGGCAGGAGAGCCTCTTATTTACTTATATATATATATATATATATATATATATATTTCCTGCTTACTGTGACTGTAACAAGTTCTGCTTCACCCTCCTGAACTTGGAAGTGTCTGTAGCACACATCCAAGGACCTCAGCTTCCCTCATGATAGCATTTGCTGAGACTCAGTTTCAGGCTACAAGGCAGGGGGGCAGAACCCAGACTGGGAAAAATAGACTTCCCTTGGCTGCTGTCGCAGGAACTAGACATTGTTACCCCAGCTGGCAGTTAATCAGCTCTCTATCCTCAGAAATGCTATTTGCCCAATATAAATGACATAAACCAAGATCATCATCTTAGTTTATTTTTCTAGAGTCCTTAGCATGCTACATTAACCTGACAATGTTTAATCTTGTGTTCATTTCACAATACACTTCATGCAATTCACAGCTGTAATTGGTTTTACACTGACATTACACGTTTCGACCTAGCCATGGGAAAAGAATAACTCGTAAGATTATTTCTCTAAAAAGTGTCCAAGCTCAAACAGTACAGAAGCAGTTCATGCTAGTTCCATGTGCATAATTCTTCTGCCTTTTCTTTCAATGCAAAGATGATGACTGGTCCTTGTTTTAGAACATTTGCAATTGAACTACTTTTGTTTGATTTCTTATGTCCTGAGGAGTTCTCTCTTATAAAACAGCATTCAAGTATTCTAGTTTAATATCCCCAGTTGTCTGAGTTAAGGAACAAAGTAGACCTTGAGCTTCTGTTTCAGCTACGAATCTTCCAGAGTCCCGTAACCGATGGCCATAAAGTCTTTCCTTGTAGTACACACTCAGAGCTAAAGCCAGAGTATTGCTATTTGGCATTATCCAATGAAGTGCAAGAAATTAAATAAGTTATGTCTTTATTGCTATAGTACAATACCAAGCAAAGTCAAGTTTTAATACAATTGCAAGTGTTTCATAGAGTATACGTCTCTCCTCTTCAGGCCCAGTAGTTCAGCTGCACTGCAAATATCACCTACTTATCATATGCCAAATGTCATCCTAAGAAGATGTGTTGAGTATTCTTGAGTCTGAAGAATCAGACCTTTCATCATACTCGTCTTCTGTGTAAAGAGGTTGCTTAGACACAATAGGACATCCGTCATCAGGGATTGAGATCCTAGGATCTTCTGATGAGCGAGAAGGAAGGACAGGAGAGCTTCGGAAGACGCTGGCCGAGTTGCTAGAGAAAGGACTGACATACTGGGACCGCAGCTGGTACTGCTGCTGCAGCGTCATGGTGTTCCAAAGGGTGACATCATTAGGCAGGAAAGGACTGGACTGGTTTCTTGCCAAAGTGTTCCTCAGCATCAGCGGGTAGCGAGGTGGCTGAGGGAATGGGTGCTGCAAAGGTACGGCCAGAGGATTGGGCACAACGTTGCTGGAGTCAGCAGAGAACCTCAGTGTGTCAGGGACCCTGAAGGCTGAGCCCACTGACCACTTGGAAGAGGAAATAGGATAGGAACTCAGCGTGTGTTCAAAAATATGCCCATTGGAAGGCAGGACTAGACTGTCTGACTCTGCAGAAGTTCTCTCACCGCTGGCCACTGAAGACCGGCTGGACAGGAGAACCTCAACAGCGCTCACGAGGTCACCACCACATCCTTTCAGGATCAACTCCAGCACCGTCGGCTTCTGGTTAGGGAAAATCTTTTTCAGCACTTCCAGTGGAGGTCTGTTGGCTTTCAAGCTGAAAGGTAAAGAAACTGTCCCAGAAGGACCTTCTATCAGTAGGTGGTTCTGCTCTGCATGGTACTTGGGGCTCTCTGGACGGCTCTCCGTGCTCCCACCATTTTTCTGAACTGCGTAACCAACCTCATCCACTGATACAATTTCTGGGCTTTCAGGGGTGAAGCAGGTTTTGGCTTTAGTCATGTCTGGGGAATTCCTTTGGTCTGTGTCTTTGTCACTGTAGGTTTCAGCATTGTCTGTTCCACTGGCATCACCCAACCGCTCCTCACTGATGTCTGCAAAGGAAGGCAGAGAAGTCAACAAATGCTGAGTCCAAATGCCTCTATGGACACCAGAGGATAGACTCTTCCTACAGGGAACAGAGCAGGCTCCTAGGGAAGGAAAGAAAAAAAAAAAAGAAAAAAAAAAAAAAAGCATTTTTCTGCTAAAATTAAATTCTCTTTGCAATGTTACGTGAGAACAAAACCACAAGAGTAATGAGACATGACCTAGGCATTTTACGCTTCCTTTCAGTCATCTGTCTCATTCTTCCACATATAAGAAAAGAATCAGTGTCCTTTTTTCTCCTGCATCAGATGTGCTATACCAATCTTTTCATCCTTCTTCACTAGTTACAAGACAGCAATGAGCCAACCAAGTGCAAGTTCTCTTGGAGGAACTTGAGCATTTTCACTCTGTAATTCCCATCACTCTGGTTGTAAGATGTAAATGTTCAGAGAGAATAAAAGACCAAAATTTCCTCTGCAAGTGCAACAGCACTGGTAGAACCACTGCACCACATCTGCTGTCTCAGAGCTGTTCACATAAGTCAATATATCCTAGTTCTTGTTCTGCAGAAACCAGTTCCTTCCCCAGCAAGAAACACAGGTTTCTCTTCCAAACCTGGTCACAGCTGATGCCTTCATTGATTAGAACACAAAATTTAGGGAAAAAGAACTTTTTTTTTTTTTTTTTTTTTTTTTTTTTTTTTGAAAGGACCACTTGAAGGCATCTGGTCCAACCTCCTGCTCAAAGCAGAACTAGCCTAAAATCTAGAGCAATTTGTTTTAGTCCCTGCTCAGCTGGGCTTTAAATATTTCTAAGGCTGGATGCTTAGCAACCACCCTCAGCACTTGTTTCAGGTACCTTGCCTGTCATGTGTGAAGCTAAGAAGGGCAGAGCACAAGCCCATGGACCATGTTTTTACCAGAGGTGCACACAAAAAGGGAGATACCCCAGGGCTCCAATCACAAAAGGAGGCAATGTATCTGCTTGAAATTCTTTGCAGTCATTTATCCAAGGATGCTGTTCTGCTGACCTCCCTCATGCAAGTGCAGTGCTGACCTCCTGACAAACATCAACACCTGGGGAAGGGGACACTGTGCAAGCTGATGCAGACAGAGGCTGTGTTCACATGGTAGTGCTTTTGAATGCACAAATGTGAAAGATGGTCTGCAGAAACCAATGGAAGTACTTGTCTGGTTTCCCAAGCCCACTAGATATGGCATGAGCACAGTATGGCATATGAGCCCAACTAGATATGGCATGAAGCAAGCAAAGGCTTCTAAATTGTGCTCACAGTCACCCCTACCAGACTGAGAGGGAACTAATGGCAGGTAAATGGGAAATCCTTGCCACTGGCCTCCTACAGGTCTGCCTCACTCTCTCACACTGGGAATGGACGGGGCATTTCTGGTACAATTTACCCACTTTGTCACTCTGAGAAAGGAGTCTGAGTAAGCTGAGCAGGAGGTCACCGTGCTCTCCAGAACGGGAGCTACATTCCTCTGCTGTAAGTAAACCATCAGCTCCTGGCGGAACAGAGCAGACAGTCAGCATGGCAAAGGGCTGTTCTCTGCCCGAGGCAGGAGAGATGGCCGTCCTGCGGAGCCGCGGGTGCTGCTGGCTCGGGTTGCAGAAGATGAAAGTGGGAACAAAGCTGAGGTGCCTTTCTGAAGATCCCATCCTTCTCTTTGAATTGCCTGACCTGTGCTGGTTACCCGTTTTTCGTCTGGTTATGCTCTCTGTCCAGAGCTAATGGAGAAGCATGTATACAGTATGAAGCAACGTGCATATGAACTTCTTTATTCTCTCTGCATTAGTCTTGCCTTAGCATCCAAGGGGAATGCAGAAAGCAAACAAACCGGTAGCATTATCTTTTTGAGAGAATTTTAAGACCTAGGGGTAGTTTTACTTGAAAAAGAAAAGAGAATGGGAGGATCATGCTACCTTTCCCTCTTAATCCTCCCCCCCTCCCCCCCCATCAACCCCACACACACATCTTCGTGCCTTCATAGCCATGTATTTGTTACCAGAGAAGGGATGTTAAGAATTATTCACGTCCGAATGAAAGGGCAATTCACACACTCGAGTCTTAGAGGACAACTAATTGCCTCTGCCCCTATCGTGCCAGAGATAGAGAGGCGTTTGAGGCAGACGTTGGTCCCGATTTCCACATAGATAGATTGCACTGAGGAACCTACAGACCACATGCACGTGAACGTAGGTCAGAACTACCGTGCTTTGCCGTATTATCGACTGATAACAAGTGTCAACGGGGAGCTAAAAAGAGATAACAACAGAAAAATAACACTAAAACGGCACAAGATTAGCTCTCCCTAACGGGAAACGCGCCTGATCATCGAGTGATGTTTATTTTCAAGATATTTCTGGTTCAGCTTCGCTTTCATTAGGTTTAAAAGTATCCTGACGAGGACTGGCTAAAAGAAAACCCTTCGCGTTCTGAAAAGCACCCCTCCTGGAGCAGCCGGTGCCCTCCGCGGCCGCAGCCCGTCGCGCAACCCACGCACAGATCCTCGCCCTCAGCATCGCCGCGGGACGGCCGGTCGTACAGCCGCACCGCATCGCTGCTCACCGAGAGCCACGCCCGGGGAAAGAGATTTGGGCCATTTAAACGAAATGCTGTCATCACAGCACGGAGGGCTGCCCGATGCCCGGGGAGGGTACGGTGGGAGCCGCCGGGATGGGGCTTTTTATTTGATTTATTTTTTTTACAAAGGGCAGAAAACGGCGATCGTTAAATAAGCAGAGGTGCGGGGAGATATAAGAGAGATGCCTTTTGGTGGGCACAGAACTATGGAAATGTCGCTAGTATGTATCAATCCTGAATACCAGTGTTCTCGGGTTAAAAATATTTACTCGCTATTTATGGAGTCACTGCGCTCGGCCAAAGGAGTTCTCTCCGCACGGCGCGGGGATGCTGGGGCTGTCAGAGAGAGACCCTCAGAGTGCACTGCCAGGTTTTTTGTTTCTATTTGGTGGTGGTGGTGGTTTGGTTGGTTTGTTTTTAAAGCAGTTTCTATTTCCAATTGCCTCCTCCACGCATTCACTTTGCCACCTCGGAGGAAATCGTCTTCCCGTTAATATCCATGGTGGGAAACACTCAACAAATAACAGGCGTGCAGACACACACCCCGACCTGCCGCTGGAACACACGGAGCGCTGCAAAGGGAAAACTGTGCCTGCGTTCACTGTAGGCTAATAGATGTGAGTTAATCAACTGAGCTGCTGGGAATCCGCAGCGATGCATACCTCGTGTTTTCCCTGAGTACTGAGGATGATGAGGCAAACTTCGTAAAGCAAACAGCGCAAAGCAAAGTACTACGGAGAAGGGGAAGCTGCCCTATGCAGGTTAATGCATCTCAGGAAAACCCGCTCTCGTGGTTGAGGTCCATGTTTGCTCTCTCGACTTCCCCACTGCTGAACCGCTGTGCAACAGCTCTGCTCTCTACTTGCAGACTCTTTCTGCTGCATGGATTTTCCCGGATCCCGAACACACCCGCTGTTTTCCCTGCCCCTGTTGTCAGTACGGACTGATGCCAGAAATATCGGAAAGCAGGAAAGCTCTCCTAAAACATATGAAATGTGGGGTTCTGATTCGGGGTCGTTTTGTTGTTGGATCTCTTTTAGGGATTGGTTGTTTGCAGCTCAGATTTTTGTAGCCGTTTGGGCAAGTGACGTTTTTTGGTTCCCTTTCTAAAAAAAATAATAATAATAATAATAATAATAATAATAATAATAATAATAATAATAATAATAATAATAATAATAAAGGCTTTCAGCACAGACCTTCTTCCCTGCCTCCCACCTCGGGTGCTTCCTGGGAGTCGCTGCTCCCAAAGAGCTGCTCTGACCTAAGAGGCGACTCTGAAACCATCAGGAGACTCAGCGCGGTGTTCTATAAAGTGCTGGCCTTGGTGACTTACTGTAACACGCCCTGTGAGACAGAAGCATGTAAGCGCACTGTCCGGCGACGGAGCGTCTCGATGCTGCAGATGCGATGGGAGCCGTTTGCCGGTTATTCAATGGCACGGAACAGAACTTTGCGGCGGTCCCACCGACACGACCCGTTCCGGCAAGAAAACGCTACTTCAAGTAAACGGGTCCGATCCATCCGTACAGCACGGATCTTGTCTGAAACTGGGGGAGCAAATAACTGCATCTTCCACTAAGATTTCAAATTTAACGCAGTAGTGCGGAGAAAAACCTCGCAGCGCTCGGAAACGCGCACAGCTACCTGCTAAATGGCGCTGGGCGACAGGAGTGCCCCGGGGGAGATAATTTTCTCCTCTCTTTCACCGTTTCCTTTACTCACAGCGCAATTTTCCACCTCGCCCCACCGTTTCCTTTCCCCCGCCCCGCCGCGCCCCGGGGCTGATGGATGGAGACCCGCTCCATCCCTTCTCTTGCGGAGCTGTTGGCAGAAAGTGCTGACTGGCTGGCAGGGAAGAATTCCTCATCAATACACTCTGATTGTATTTTGCACACAAAACGCCTGTTGCTTGGTAACATTTCACTTGGGCCTGACCTTCCCCAAAAGTTATTGCTATCAGATTCGATTTACACTGTCCTCCCGTGATTACTGTAATCTTTTAAGCCGGGAAGTTCATACATCACGGGAAAGAAAAGTTGGGGCATGCGAGTCAATAGCGTTCCTGCCGCCAGATTTATATCTTGCTGGCGAAGTGCATTTGTTTCACTTTCTGGAAGGCGCCAAGACGCATTTTTTTTCCCGGTCATCCCGCGTTGAAAAACACATCCGAGGCCGGGATGCTCCGCACCGCCGGGGAGCCGAGGCAGGGAAGAAATCTGGGGTGGGGGGACCCCATTTCCTGGCCCGGCGGAGCTGCCCGCACACTACCCACAGGAGAGCTGCGAGCGGAGGGGGACGGAGGGTTGGACAGAGCCTTGCCCACAGAGCAGCCCCGGCCGTGCCCACAGACCCTGAGCCCAGGGCAGGATGCCCCGCGCAGCTCCCGTGGCAGGGAGCAGAGGGCCGAGGCGTGCCGCTTCGTTGCAGTCACCTGTAGAAAAGGCTCACACCGCACCGCTCCGGATTTCCGTCATCGGGCAGGGAAGGGGAACGCAGTTCTACTGTTTGAGAAGCGTGTTACCGAAGGTCGCGTTCCTTAGGAGCCGCTGACAGGCTGTTACCACGGACGGGGGAGCCCCGAGCAGCAGCCTCTGCTCGCCCTCCTGGGGAGTGGTGCATCCCTGCCTCCTTTCGGCCCGGCACAAAGTGACAGTTCCCATTCCCGTTTTCTCGCGGCGCGGCCGTGCGGGACGGACCGGCTGCTGCTCCAGCTGCTTCCCGGACGGTCTGGAGAGATGGGCAGGGAGCAGCGCCGGGACCCGCAGCGGGCCCAGCCCTCCGTGCCTCTGTTTAGGCGCTCAACTAACTACAAAACGCTCCCACCGGGCAAGAGGAGGCGTCCGGGCCTTCCCTCCCCTCCCACCCCGACGCACCGTCGGAGCGAGGGGATCGCGCGCCCCTTTTCCCCTCTTCCCAGAGCTTCTCGAACCCGCCGCGGCCTCACCTGCCTTGGGGAGCGGTCCTAGCAGCGCGGGGGGCGGTTCGGTGGCCCAGCGCAGCGCGGCGGCGGCTGCCAGCTCAGCGGGGGCCCGTTGCGGCCCGGCGCAGGGCGGCGGCCCCGGAGGGGCGGCGGAGGGCTCGGCGCTGCCCGGCGGCCCCGGGAGGGAGCGCAGCGAGTCCGGGAGGAGGCTCTCCAGGCTCTCGTTGGCCTGCTGCCTGCGCAGGGCTACCTGCGCGGCCATCACCCGCTGCCGCTCGATGATGAGGATGCACTTCTCGCAGGTGCAGTCCTTGAAGCGGCAGTAGCGTTTGTGGCCCTTCAGCCAGGACAGCACGCCGTGGTTGCGGCACCGGGCGCACTTGGGCGTCCGCTGCAGTGGCGCCCGCGGCGGCTGCGACACGGGGCCGCCCATGTAGAGGTACGGGGAGCCGTAGCCGTTCATGCCCGCGGGAGGAGCCCAGTGGCTCCGGGGTGGAGAAGGGCGCAGCGGGAGCGGGCGTCTCGGCGCTGCCCTGACCGGCGGGGGAAGCCGCCGCCCGCCGCAGTGACACCGGCGGGCAGAGAGCTGCCGCCGGACGGAGCGCCACTGCCGCTGCCCGCGCCGCCCCGCCGAGCCCAGCGACCGCCGCTCGGCTCCCTCCGCCCGCCTCCGGCCCCGCCCGTCCCCCTCCACCACCCACCTGCGGCCAGGGGCAGGGAGGGGAGGAAAGAGGGAGGGAGGAAAGAAGGATGGAGGGGTCTTCTCAGCCCACTCTTTGCCGAAGGGGCGCGTCCCCGCTTGGGGCAGACGGGGGTTTGTGCCACCCCCCCTCCCCCTCCCCCATGCTTAAGCAGGAGAGAGCTGGGGGGGGGTTGCGGAGGAGAAGAAGCGGGGGCGTGCGACCAAACTTTCGTCAAAGTTTGGAAGAGTCAGGGCAGAGCGGGACAGGACTCCCCGCGCACCGGCGCTGCGCGGGTCCGTTTCTGCCGCTACACGGGGCGGCAGCGGGGCCGCAGATGGTGGCTGCGGTACGAAACGGGCACAGTCGCTGCCCGAAGCCTCTGCTGTGTTCGGTGCCGTGTTTCGGGGGGGAGGGGGAGAGGGAAGAGGAGGACGTGGAAAGGTTTCTCAGTGAAACAGGGATATGTCAGAGGGAATTTAGTTAAAATCCCAGGTGTAGTTTATGAGTGAACGAAAGTATGGGAACACTGACCAGGGCACGGCGATTCCCCGCAGGAGTTTTCCGGCGGGAGCTCCGATGCCGGACGGCAGCGCCCGTCTACGTCCGGGGCAGCGGCTGCAGCCCCGACTTGAGTCCGTTTTGCTGACTCCAAATCTCTGCTCTCCCCGGTACCCCTACCTCTTAACTTCTCCTGCATGAATCGCACCATCTAACCAGGGTGCTTAATTAGAAAATCAAGGTAAAAACTTGCTAAGCAGGATAAAGAGCGAGAATAGAGAGCGGCGTGCGCGCTGCCCTAAAGGCACTCGCTCCTTGTTCCATTCATCACTCTGTCCTATAACTACTACCGTAGTTTTGGGTCAAGATCCGGGCGCCGTGCGTTGGGTGTGAGGAAGACGAGCAGGAACGCGCCGTGCGCTCTGCCCTCGGGGAGCGCTGGGACGGGAGCGGGGAGCGGGGGGCCGCTGCTGAGCCCCGCACTGCGCTCCGCACGGCACCCAGGGGGCCCGCAGCCTCCCGCGGGCATCCGTAAGTTTTCAGCCCTTCTCGGGAAGAATAACAAACGGGCGGTGCCCTCTCCGCACACCGAACAACCCCGTCTTCATAGAGCAAAACGCGGGGCGCGGAGCCCTCGAATCGCTTGCCCCAAATCGGAGTTGCGGGGGTAGAGGGGGAGACGCCCCCCGTACTGGGGAGTGAGGGCTGAGGAGCTGGGGGGTGGGATACTCCGGGGGTACTCCATTCGGGGCAGGAACTCTCTGTCGCTTGGCTGAGCGCCTGGCGCTGAGGCTGAAGTTTGGTACAGTACCGTAACCCTTTTCTCGTATTTGATGAGAATGTTTTCTGTATCCCCGTATTTGACAACATCTCCCCACAGGGCTGGGTTTGCATTTATGCGACGAGATGTCCCCCGCATGGAAGTCTATTGTAACCCAACACCTGACAGCCCCGATTCCCATTTCTGTTTGCAGAAAAGGTTTATTCAAGCACATAATGGGATCCCAGCAGAAAGCTTTTCAGGAGAAGGGGCTACGGTAAACTGCACCACATGAACTCCGTTTCCAGGGCTATTAAGCTTTTAATTGGAAAATAGCAGAGGAAATTTCAAGGTGACTATACCGTGTTAGCAGCCAGAGCACAGAAGAATGGACTGAAAGAGAATGGATGTGCGAAACATATGCTGCAAATAATGCTCAGCGGAAAGAGCACTGACGGTGCGGGGGGGGCCGTACCCGCTCCGCCGTTCGGTGCCTCGCCGTGCGGACCCGAGGGCCGGGATCCCGCCCTGCCGCGGTGCTGGCGCTGCTGTTGGCTTCTGGGGGGGGGATGCTGGGGGCAGCATTGGCTTGGCTTGGGATAACTCCCGCCCAGTCTTCGGGCAGTGCCACCCTGCGGAGGCGCAGATTATCCACCACCCCGCTGCTCCGGGCGGTCTTGAGCGTTATCACACAACGAAGAAGGGACGGGAGCGCACGCAGTCACGGTGGACGGAGAGGAAACTTCAGGGCGGACTTCAGAGAAAGATGTGAATTCCGCACAATGTCACCCGAACAATCCATCAAAGCTGCCCAGCAAGAAGCGAAGAGCGCACTTGAGAGGAAAGGGATTAGTAAAGGTCACTGGTTGCCAACCAGCTACAGACACTTGTAAAGGGGGCGACCTGCAGATTAGTGAAAAGAAAGAAAAACAAAATAGGTAGAGAAAAATGTTCTGAGGCTGGAATGCCTGCACACCTCCGTGTGCTGGGAGAGAAAAAACAAAAACACAGGAGGGAGAGCCTGAAGTCCCGCAGCGGGCAGTGGGGGTGGCACCCACAGACTCGAAGCGCGTCCTCCAGCAGGAGGGGACGGGACAGGACGGGGCCGCTCCGCAGCCGGCGCTGCCTCGACCCATTGCAGCCGCGGAGCTCCCGGAGGTTTCCAGGGGTATAACCCATCACCTCGCCGAGCCTGGCAGGACGAAGAGTGCGGGCCGTTGGGAGGCCCAAAGCTGCTCCCGACGTCGGGCCACAGGCTCTAGCGAGTCCCCGAGCGCCCCGCGGTGAGCGTTTTTCCCCGACCCTGCCTCTTCTGCCTTTAGATTCGCAGATTCTCTCCACGGCCGACCTGATTTTTTTCACAAATCCGGGCGGGATTTATTCTCCCGCGCTCCGAAGGATGCTGCACGCACTCTTTCCCTGATTATTTCCCCCCGCCCCGGCCACCAACCCGGCCACACGCTGCTGCAGACAAGGCTGCAGCGGGGCGCGCACGACTCTTTTCGCCTCGCTATCCGGCTGCGGGCAACGCAGCGGAGCCGACGCGCCCCAGCCGGTCCCGAGCCGCCCGCGCTGAGACTCGACGGGCACAGGCGAGGAGAATCCACGAGGCCCAGGAGCGGAGCTGGGGCCGGGGCCATCCCCCTGTCGATACCCCGCACCCGGGGAGCAGCACAGGGCCATAGTAGCCACTCTGTAAATTAAGAAACAGAACTTCAACATCGCCTTCAGAATCGCAAGAAAAAAGGGGGAAAGGAGCGAGTCGCACCTCCCGGCCGCCCGCTCCCATCTCCTCGTCGCCGTGCGGCATTTCCACCCCGGTATTATTCTTGCGTGCCCTCCAGACTCGCGGTGCCGCTGTCACAATAGCAACAGCAGAGGCAGAAGGGCACACGGCCGCCGGAGCGGGCTGACAAGTGTGATAAAATGATCTTCCTTAACTAAACTCGTAAAGCACTGGGCAATAAAACTCAATCTTCTGTAAAATCCAATTAAGTCATTATCTGACTGATTGTATCTTTAATTGAAAACAGAAGTGACAGTAAATTTCTGTGATATATCAGGATCAATCGATACCACTATACGATTCAGCCTCAAGAAGTGATTTATAATGTCAAACCTATATAGGTAACTCCACATTATTCTCTCTAAAACCACTGGTGGATGAAATTAAGAGTAAGTGCATTTAATAAAAAACAAGATGGTCAGGTTATTGATTACAACAGATGGGGGTGAAATCAAATAGATGTTTTCAAAGCACAGAGCGAAGAAAATACAAGTAATTTCTTTTTTTCTTTTTTTTCTTTTTTTTCCCCCCCCTGTTTTAATACAGCTCACCAAATATACACACAAGAAAATTCAGTCATCAATAACATTTTTATTTCAGGTACAGCTGCAACTACAGAGAACAATGAATTTTTCCAGACTAGTTTCATTTCAGGTTGGCTTCTGTAACAGAGGAAGAGGACACAGTGAGCTGTTCTTAACAAAATAACACCTGCAGAAACGCACGTAACTTTTCTGAGACTTATTTGCTCGCCGTTTATATTGCAATCTAAGTCGAGGCACTCAACTGTAATATGCAAAACGCGTTAATTTGACGATACGAGAAGAAAACGTCTGGAGCCGAACAGCAGCCTACGAGGAACCATTACAAACACATCACGGCTCCGCGTTTCGGGGAGGCCGATCGCCGGGCGCTCCGCCCTGACGGGAGCGGGCCGAGACTCGACGGCCGCACCGGGCCGGGCTGCGGCCCCCGCGCGGCTCCGCCCCGCCCCGCCCCGCCGGTCCGGACGCGGCCCCGCCGTGCCCCCCCGCCCCGGAAAGAAGAAACCCAACGCCCCCCCCCCCCCCCCATAACCCCCAACAGAACAAGGCAACAGTGAACGCCGCGCAGCAGCCGCCCGGCGCCGCGCCTACTCGCCCTCGAGAACCGGGCTCACCGCGAAGGCGCCGGGCTCTTGGTGGGGCTCGCACTCCAGGTCTTCCTTGGTGCTCTCGCTGCTGGACAGGCACCCCAGGCCCGAGTCCTGGCTGCTGGGCGGCGAAAACACTGCGGAAGGGGAGAGAACACAGCGCCTGAGCCCCGCACCGCTGCACCCCGGGGTCCGTAGCGCTGCCCTGGGCTGGCATCGGGCAATTCAGAAGTAAGGCAGCACTCGGAACGGCTGCAACGTTGCAATTTGCAGTAGATACAAAACCGAGTAAAAGGGTCTCTGACCTTCCTAACCTTAGATGAGTTGAGATCCACCTCCAGCACTCCCTTCCTGCCTGCCGTGAATATAATTAAGGGGAAGCTGCAGTGGTAATTTCTCTCCTCATTAACTTCCTGATTGGTTTCAGGCTCAGGATTCCGGCGGGCGGCAGTTTGTCACCAATTCCAAATGGCCAATCGTTAATACTAATGTTTGTGTAACTAACGGCCAGCATCTGCCCGGCTCCGTGTACGACAGCGGCAGTGAGGGCAACGTCCCTGCTTCTGCGTTAATTCAGTTCTGTTCATCAATAGGGATATCTACGGCGTAATTAGCAGAACGCACCGGTGGCTGGGGCAGTCGGCAAAGCCCCACTGGCCTGACACCTTCACCATCAATACCGTGCTCTGGATTTTCCTGTTTATTGGAGAGTACTGCCAGGCTATGGTCTTTTAAGAGAATGCACTTTACAGCCATTGCCTGTGTTCTGGAAGCTATGATGGATCTGGTACAGCTGCAAAAGAATAGGGAGGCTCAAACTTGCCCCCCTCCAGCACCGGGTGGCTATCAGTTCCATCACAAATAAAGGTCTGGCTCGACTCTCACATCCAAGCCATGGGGATTCAGGGGAAATAAGCAACAGATGTACCCCATTACTACAAAAAGAAGAAACCCTACCTTAAAAATCACAAACATCCCATCTCAGCAGGACAGTGACAGTATGCTTCTGTAGTAACTTCCAAGTGCAGCTTCACTCCCTGGTTAATCCCCTTTTTAAACACAATGCTGGTTACAGTGTATGCAGCTGAAGCCTCACATACCATTTTCAACTACCTGTCTGTGACTACACTGAATAGTAATTCCAGATACTTTCAGGGAATTTTGCCCATTTTTTTTTTTGCCATGGCGGAACCTAAATCAGTGATTTTGTGTGATCTCTCCTTTGATACTTGTGAGGGACAAGTCAAGCCTCTAACATCAGCCTCCTGTGTCAGACTACTGCTGTCTTAGTTTTGATTAAAAAAACCATTTTTTTGCCCAGTAGGATATTAACCCTGTATTACCTTCTTCTCCCAGCTGAAGATAAAAAAGAATGCCCTGCTAAGTGGACCGACAAAGCAACTGCTCAACATGTGAAGGCTACTACCAACACAGAATTAGGAAGCTGGTTCTTCCTCTGCTACACTCAGGTGATAACGTTCAGTTTCATACCCATGCCTTCCCATGTCAGCAGGGCTAGTGGCAGAGGCCCAAGAGAAGACATAAGTTTCTCAGTCTCTGGATGAGGACTAAGTGAGTGTTCCAGTTCACCTCCTCTGCTAATTCTCTGCTTGTGACTTACCATCTATGAGCTTCCATTACTTGAACCAGACGTAAACAAGCAGATTAGGGCAAAAGTGCAGAGAATGGAGGAACATTCCTGTTCCTGTGGAAGGGAAGAAGGCTCACCTGGTCAGACAGGCTTCCAGAGCCCAAACATAATCACTGGGTGGCCTGGTCTGCACCACACTCCTATGATCTGAAGCATACATCACTTAACACTTCAGGCTAGTAGCTTGTTGCAGTGGTTCATGCTTTGATCACTGCCTAACGATGGAACACAGGTACTCCTTACCTAGATCTGCTCCAAGATGCCAAAAGGCAAAAGCACCTACAGAGGACACAGCAATCCATTCCTCTCCTGGTGTAAACATCCTAGAGACCAGCTCCTCACAGGTGATACAGGGCCACAGCTATTGCCAGCCAACAAAACAAGCTTCAGCTGAATTTGGCCATATGTGGCCATATCTGGCATCAGGAAATGTCCCTTTCTCCACAAGTCACCTTGCATTATGAAGCAAGCAACAAGAAGTCTGGCTTGAACACCACTGACTGCCTCAGTGGCTCAAGTCTCCAACTCTGCAGCCTCGTTCTGCCCTGGTAAGGCAAAACCCAACATATTTAGGATAAGCTATAAGGAATCCCCCCGTTCTCAGGCTCCAGTAAGTATAAAAGTGACTGAAGTTGGAGATAGTTTCTTTACTTCTGAGTAGCCAGATGGGCAAGTGGCTTATTTCTTTGAAAAGATTTGTTAATATTTTTAGTACACATGTGTCTGGAATGATGGGAAGATGCATTTTAAAATACTGAGATTCATAAATCTTTCTGACAAACATAAAGAAAGCTTTTTCCTACATGGAAAGAATGCAGTAAGAATACCACTCAACATGCTACACACAGTACCAGTGTTAAAACCCTATGACAGTAAAACTGCAATTTCATATTTATGATCTATTTACCCAGCAGACCTACATTAATTTATTATAAACATGGAGAATGATACAGGCATCAGCCTTTTTGTAGACAGGCACCCGCATTTGTTTCTCAGCACTCCAGGAAGTGGTTCCTAAACTTTCTGGACCAGTGGAGCTCCACCAGTCTCCCAGCACTTCCCATGAGGTACCTGACATTATTATCAAACCTCAAATGGAAGGGGTATAAGCACAAGAACATTTCCAGACCAACCACTGGGTTGGTTGGTTTCACAGACCACCTCAGAGCTTGGAAGCACTGCTCTAAATAACACAGGCAGCTCTTCTAGTGACAGTCAAATTGGCCATGGTTTTCAGAGTTATGAAGCCTGGGCTATCCATGTTCGTCTCTGAATGTGCACAGGAGGATGTAAGCAGTGGCACCTAGATTTTAAAAATAATCTGGAACTACAGAGGTCTCTTCTGTAGCAAATGGGACCTACCCCTGTATCCCAGCCGGCACTGCTTCTTGGACTCACTTTTACTGCAGTCAGTAGGAGACACCGAAGTCAGCCAAGAGATAGGTAGGTGCAAAGCTTATAATGAGAGCAAGATACTTGATTTGGTACTTGTAGCTATAAAAAGGCAGCAAGAAAGAAATGAGCAATTCTGTTCCAGTGTTTTAATCACACGGCAATAAAATGTAAAAATTCCAAGTTCAAAGAAACAAAACCCATGTTCTTTTTGATTTAAATGTATGAGTTTCATCTGTTTGATGCTTGTGGCTGATCCTCCCACTGTAGTTACACAGCCCTTATCTGTGTAAATAACAGCAACAGAATTGGATCTATGATGGTTTTTAAAGGTCATTCCTTGATCTAATTACCTTTTACTCTTGGGAAACCTGAATACTCTTGAGCCATATGAATCTGAAAAAAAATATCAGCTAATATCACACAGTAAAAGAAGTGAGAAGGGATATGAACCAAAACCACAAAACCTTACATCTTCTGACACTGGAAACTGCATTAACTTTTAACATGAGTGATCCCTGTAATTCAATGGACTGAAAAGAATAATACACTTTCAATGATGTGAGAAAGCAGAAGGATATTCAAGCTTGAAAAGTAAATATTTTCCTGAGTTTACATTTAAAAAACTATTAAACTCTCAGTAAGAAGCAATTTTAAAAGATTTAGGGTTGCGAGGTACAATCCATTTTTTAAAGCTCTTTCACCTTTTTCAAGGAAAAGAAAAATAAGTATACCTGTCCTACGTGCTCCTAAGGACCATATACTTTTTAGTGTGCAGACCTAAACCTTCATCTGCAAGCACAGCCACGCTCACCGTCAGAGGAAGAAGGGCAACTAAGCTGCTGCTGCTGGCCTGAGGCAGTGGAGCAGAACTGAAGCACGCCAGGGTTTTGATTTGCGTCTGGACTGAAACTTTTCAGTTTTTCATGGTGTCTTCCTTTCCATAGCCAAATAATTTTCCTTTTGTAAGTACCACTGAAAATGGATGTGCAAGTGATTGCCATTCCAGGCCCTGAAAATCCTATATGAAGTGTCCTTAGCAACCAGAAGGTCTAAGAAAAGAGTGGTTTCTTACACAATGATAACCAGAAGCAAGACCTGCTAGCTGTATGAAGGGTAGATGGAAAGAGAAAACAGCTGGGGCACTTCCCTCAGATTACCACCTCACGGCACCCGTCTCCATGCAGCTACCAGACTGGCAGCATTCTGAAGGAAGGCTGGCTTAGTGTCCTGGAAATTCTGTGGATGGGACTCCACTGGGTGACACTGCCCAGTCTGCACTTTAGTCAGTGATACTCATCAGTCCACAGCTCACACTGACAATGCAAGGCTGGCTCTACCACCTGTTGCCAGCAAACAGCTTGCAAAGTACATCAAATGCAAGAAGACATGGCAGCTGCTTAACAAAGCATTCAGCCAAAGAACAAAACAAAACACTAATTGGTTACTCCTGCAAAACCAGACACTTGGAACAAGAGCACCAGCAGAATGAACACTGGCTTGGCTACAGAGACGCACAGAAAAGACAGAGAAACCCACTATTTTCCTATTGTGAAGGAAGCATTAGAGGGGCAGCAGAAGTGCCAGGGTCTGTCGGTCTGTCCCGGCTGTGCTGTACATCATCTCAAGATGCGCCAGATGAAATCCCAATGCAAGCACACACAAAAATACCAACCTCAGTTTTCCTAAACAAACTGCACTTTGCTACCTCTCATCTTTGCAGTGCCTAGCCCTGCAAGCATCCAGCTCTTGACAAAATCTGTCCCCATTGAACCTCACAGGTGCCATGAATGCACTGATTGAAAAGACAAAGGACTGACTGTCTTACTCTAGAATGAAGAAACCAGTGTTAATTGAAGGGAGTTTTTAGCTACCAACTGAGCAGGGAGTTAAGCCTCACATTCTGGTATTCTGGTCTGTGCAGGTCAAAAGTATCAGCAGTCAGGAGCTTATAGATGGGTGGTTTCCTGCTGGAAAGCCACACAGCAGCTGCAAAACCATCAGAAATCAGAGATAAACACACGTCAGCTCTACTTTTAAAATTTCTTCTGAGCAGAAAGAATCGCGTTTTTAAAGCTGCAGAAACTCAAGTTACTGAAGACAGTGAATGCTCAATGAATCTCCAGTATTTCCTAGCTTTGATGTGCTACTCTGTCTGTGCATGAATGTTAGGGCTAAATGTCTCTTATTAACTGAGAATTCTTACCAACACCTTCACACATACCAAAGGTGTGCTGCAGTGACTGTCCTCCCATCCTTTAGCCCTCCTCTCAGACCTGGAGTAGGCAGTTTACCACAGGGTCACATTCTGGAACCTCACCCTGACACCAGCAGTTTCTATTTGCTACAGCTCATTATCACTCCCTAGCATGGATGTAGGTTTCCTAGAAGAAGCATTATGCAGAGTACAGAGTAAGAAGAGCTGTTGGTCTAACAGGGAGACGGATGCTAAAACAGTAATGAGGCACTAATGAAATCTCAGTTATGGATCTGCCTTCAAATGAGAGTTACTCCACGTTACACATCTCAGCTCAAATATCTTTGCAGTTTTCATTTTGATCAATTCATTGTGGACTATTCTATGTTGATTATAATGCAGACAAATTAAAAATAAACTGGTGCTCCCTCTTTGCTTTGCATGTCTTTAATACAAGGGCAAATAGTCCAGCTCCAGCAATACATGCCAATGGAAATTACCCTGCTGTAAGAAGAGTCAAGAACAAGCAGAGATGTCTTTTGATTAAAAAAAAAGAACAACCCAACAAACCATGCCTAAGGAAGTGGAATCTAAACCAAGTCCAGCCTGTGCTTCTTAGCACAGATATACTATTTCACAGTAAAGCCCTTTTCCCCATCCCAAACGCCTACTCTTCTCACTAACATTTAAAGTAATTAGGATTACCTTGGGTGCCCACAGTAGGGCACATTCATTGTGCGTTTTCAAATAGCATTAAGTCTTGGCATTAGAAGCTCAGGATAAGAGGTAAAGATCTGAATGGAGATCTTTATTCAGCATGCTTTACTATGGATTATCTCATTCTTTTCCAGTTCATGCTTGTACTTTTAGCAACTAAAAAGGCGGGGCTATAACTTGATGTAATTAGAAACCAGAAGCTGAAGAAAATATCCTCTCGTTGAACTCCCTCACCCCTGCCTTTAAATTCGCTTAGAATATTAAGAGAAACAATCAAACGAGACTTTCCACTTCTCACCCACCTCCAGCTGGTCAGGAAAGATGCAAGGAAGACATTCTGGAAGCACAGGTTTTGGGTTTTTATTTGAGGCTCCAAATCCTATCTCACAACAACATCAATCAATTACAAAGCAACTGCCATTAGAGCCTGCAGACAGAATATGCATCAGAACAGTACTGACTGACCAACACTTTTTACTTCTACCAGTGTTACATTCCAGGGCTAACTTGATGGGACTAGGACAGTGCCTGAGGCTAGGAAAGGCAGAGTGCAGAGGAACTGTCACAAAACACTCAGGGAGACCGGATGTATGAAGATGAGTATCCTTGCTTTGAACTGATCTGAAGACAATGTGCAAAGCCCAGCTGGAAAAAGCTTGTTAGTGCCAAGCCCAGCTTGCCAGCATTGAGAGGTTACACACCTCCTGTGCAAGGTATTGACCAGAAATGCTCACTCTATCAGAGCCATGTCCCAGCAGGGTACGAATCAGTATAGTCCCGCTGTACCTAATCTTACATTCAACTCCAAAATTCCGATTGCTAGTTCCTTCCTTAAAAACACAGAGTTTTAACTGTTTATCATAGGGATTTGGCGCCTTGAAAGACACAAAGGAAACCACTCTCCAAGAACTGGTTATCTTAACATAAGGTAAACTCTAGATGATGGCTAAAATGTGTGCTTATGTAGAAGGTTAACTGTGTCATCTCTAAGTATAAACAACCTGTACAACTACAGAAGTACAACAACTATTTCATAATCACTAAAGCAGAAAAGATGAGGTCACAGACGGAGGTATTTCAAAGCTAGTACTAATCCTCCAAAGAAAAGGCATTATGACAAAAAAAAGAGGTTATCATTTTCTCCATCCCTACCACTCCTCACTTACTTAAACCCATGTGTTATCCTGTGCATGTATCTGCGCACTCACATCAGGAATTACAATAGAGAAATTATTCCATGGCAGAATATCCAGCTTCCTATGTTTTGTATAGAATCACATGCTTCTCCAGGCTGCAAGGCTATGCTATGACCATCAGCAGATCTGCTCTCAGAGATCCCATCTTCCCTCAGATATTCATGGTCCCTCAGCATCAGGGAGCATGCTCTGCTGCTGGGCAAACCCAATGGTAGTGTTATCAAGCATCAGAATTCATGACAAGACAGAAGACAAGGCACAAGTTTCCTCTTTATGTAGATATACTAAAGGAAGAAAACAGAAGCTTTAATAACCCCTTATAACTTCTTGGTGTCCCATGCAGAAATCCAAATAAAACACTGTTTTGGCTAACTATCTCCCAGCTCCTGGGTCAGAACAGCTGCTAATCTTTACTAGCGTACCAGAAACAAACAAACAAACAAACAAGAAATCTATCACAGTTTGTACAACATCAAGACTAGTCAAATAAATGTAAAGTTTAATTCTGATCACAGTTCTTTATGCTTACTGCTGCTGATGTCATTTCCAACCTATAAAACAAGGACAAAATCCAAGCCAGCTGTCAGCAGTCACAACACTCAAACAGTAACCAAACAGCTAATAATGATGGCTTCAGCTCTTTCAGCCTTAATGACATTTTTAACTTTAGAAAATACTGGCTCAGTGATGAAGTGTGTTATTGTATGGCTTAATTATCTTTTTTGAATATGACTTGCAAGCTTTCAGAAATCAAGAGGTTACCAAATAATCAGAGAAAATGCTAAGTCTAATGAAAGTGATCTGTTATGGTAGACTCAATGGATTTTTTGCTTGTCAAGAGCAGACTTTTTTTTAATGCTCTTATAATGTAATCTCTGCTGGGAAGGGACAAAGAAAGACCTGCAACTTACACCATGCCAACAAAAGCTGCAGGAGGTTTGCCACTGATTTTACCATGAGCAAGACCACACTCACATAAAACTACACTCAAAACTGAGTAAAAGGGAAAAATGAAGGAGCCCTTCCTTACACATACAGGTTAGAATTCAAGTGAATCTACAGTTTTAAAAGCCAAGGAGGCATTAAAGTGAATTAATATTACCATGGCATTACTATTTTTCAATGTTAACTTTAATGTAGAAGCCAGTCAAGCAGATTTGCTGTCAAATGGTTCAACAAGTATTGGCTAAATTTGCAGCAAAAGAGGAGTTTATGCATAAACAGAGTAAAAATGTTGCTACTTATTTTAAAGTGAGATTTATACACTCCGAAGTTTAGAAGCCTTGTCACAATAAGTCACTCTACTTGAGAAAACAGGGACAAAAACTGAACACAAAGCATTCTTAAGGTAGTCAAATGAGTTAAATGAAGTTTCACACAACATTAGGCTTATGACAGACTCACTGCACTATATTTATATTTATTTCTACCAACACAACAGCAGCATTAAATGCACACTGTGAAATGCCGGCATGCAACAGAACCCTGTGCTGCTGAGGTGAGGGGTCTGCCCTAGCTGGCCATCATCTGGTCCTCATCCAGAGCTCTCCTGAAGCAGCAGTCCAGGGCTCCAGGTCTGTCTACTGTCACAGACTGGGGTCCCTTGGGCCTTTGGGTAAAGAAAGCCCTGCAGGGAGGCTGTGCAAAAGAACATTTCCACATGCTCCCCGTGAGGCCTTTCAGCTTGGCCACCTGGTGGTGCAAGGTGACAGAAGGACCTGGCCCAGGCTGCAGGGAGGGATGGATTTTCAAGGTACCCAAAAATGGAGGTAAATGTACATCAGCGGGTCCAGGTGCCTCCTGATCCAAACCGGACAGTTCAAAGCAAGAAGCACAAAGGTCAGAACAGAGCTGAGGAGGGGTGGGCTGCTCCCAAACGGATGGCCAACACACATTCCTCCTTCCTCACCTCTTTTTACAAGGGTTCAGTCTGTTACAACTTCATTTTGGCTGCCTCCTGCAGAAGCATCCACATAAAAGAACAGCAGACCCCTCCCAACAAGCCAGTGCCACTTCCCTTGTTTGCACAAATCTGCATGCAGCATGTTTTGGGAAGTACTAGTGAAACAATCCAACCAAACTTAAATCACTAGGCACTCCTGCAGCTCAGCAAAGAGCTTGGTCAAGATGTGTATGACTCACTTGGTAGACACAGTTTAATAAGCTACAAGTTTCTATTATCTAAGAGAGGGGAGAGAGAAAAACGAGGATAGTAAAGGCTTGATTTGCAGTTATTTAGGAGATTTAAAATGATATTTAAGGGCATAAAACTAGCTCAAATCTGGCTCAGACAACAACCTATCAAAATGTGTTTTATATAGCCAAAAGCCAATACAAAAATCAGCTAAAAAGTTGTGTGTAAACAGTTGTTTCAGAGTGGGAAAAGAAAATATTCTTTGCAGTGTCTGCAAGTGCTCTAAGACAGAACTTGAAAGAGAAAATGATTTATAAAGGAACACCAGAGAGAGTTCATTGATCTTTTTCTTACACGCCCAGAAAAGAAACAAAATTGGTGACAAACTAGGCTAAAAGCACTCTTTTACCTCAGCAGCCTACTACATGATTAGTGGTATGCTTGGGATAAATAAACATGCTACCCACAGCATTTGGGATGCAAATGTATGAAGCTTAACTGATTTAACAGGCACTGTGGGACAAATATCAAGAACAGGGCAATGCAAAATACATTGTGCAGTAATATAAATATTGTAAAAAATTACAGGAAAGCAGGAAGCAAATTTGAAGATGTTAAACTAAACGAAATCACAGCATTTAGTTTTACTTCTAAATGTTACGTAGGCTTTTGTTCTTTCTGCACTACATTCTAAATTAATCTTGGTAAAATGAAGTGTTAAGTCATCAATTTACTACCAAAGGTACATCCTGCTTTACCAGGGGGTTGGACTAGGTGATCTCTAGAAGTCTCTTCCAACCCCTACAGTACTGTGATTCTGTGATCTCCTAATCTGTTCAGAATTTTAAGACAAAACCTGTGCTCAGAAACAAATGCCCTCCTCTGCCCCAGCTAGCCCCTTTCACACATTTGTGAAGTGAGCTGCACCTCTGCAAGTGACAAGAGGTGCAGACTCTCTTGGTGCAATGTGGGCTGTACTGCAGAGAGATATAAGGGAGTGCCTGGCATGTGCCGGGTGCAGCAACAGTATGCTCAGGAGGCAAGAGCCACACCAAGGCAGTGCAGAATCACCACCATGCAGCATCACTGTGCAGCAGTATCACAGCATTGCATCACCATCATGCAGCCATGCAGCCACCCGCAGACATAAGCAGGCAACGAGATCGCCTTGAGCTACAGAAGTAGCGAGGACATTTCATGTCTTCTTACCACACCAAGCGTGTTATGAGGGCAGTGGAAATGCTGACACCCACCTAATTGCAGTGGGAGTGCCCCTCTGGTCCCATCCGATGGTGCACCCTGAGAATCAAAATACATTTGTGCCGTGATCTGATTTACAGGTGTGAACACAACCAGGAAAAGCAAATACTTTTATAGCATGCAGAGCGAGTTCAGTGCTTTTGTCACACAGTTTTAAAAGTCAGATAGTTTTCATTTTTCATATGAAAAGCCACTTTGTCTAAATAATCCTTTGTGTGCTATGGAAGACTAACAAAACGTCACTTAAAAGGAAAAAGCAGCTGTAACATTTGCATGTCTGATTTACTGCAACAGGTTTGGAAGAAAAGAATGTAATTTATTACAACCTATTTAGCTCTGCAACAATTGCCCTTCAAAAACTGAAGGAGAGTAATGTAATTGAGCGTACATGCCTTCTTTGCTGCAGAAACCTCAAACAGCCTCGGGCAAGAGCTAATATAGATGTAGTACAAGGCATTAAAAGAGTGCTGGATGCTGTAGCTAGCAATTATCTTGGTATTTAACCAAATCTATCGCTCATCAGGAAAGCGTTTAGTGCAGCAGTCGGAGCGAGACAGGCTGACACGGAGCACAGCTACTTAACTGTCCCCTCCAGCGATTACACTTTCTCAACCCGAGAGCCATGTCAAATTAAACAACTAGACATTGACTTTTCACTTCTATAAACGTTAAGCTATGATTGACAACTCCTGGATGCTACAAGGAAGTCATTATAATCAGCCAACGTACTGCTGGCTTATTTGTGATGTTTCACCCCCTAGCCCCCCTACTCCCAGCAATTTCCTCCTGGAGTATTTTTACAGCGCGCTACAGGCATGTTTGTTTTGCTTCCTGCAGGGCCATTGTTAGAAATGCCACCCCCATCAGGAGACCTTTGTACGTGCATGAGAAAGCAACATAAAATTAAGTGACTTGACCCAGCACGCAGGATACTCTTTTTTTCTTGGTCCAAGCCAGCATTTCTCCATTTAACTCAAATTTGGGGATGCCTGGACAGCAACAGCAGATACAATCATTGCATAAAATACCACAAGCCCGCCTGTTTTATGCAGCGCTTTTCAAGAGTATTTTTCCACATACCAGAAAGTGTCTTTAAATGTGAGTACAAGCTACCCCAGATGAGAAATGAGGCAACCCACAGAAGTGGCAAACAAAATGACAATCTGTACAAGAGTGTCCTGAATATGTACTACCGAGTGCTTCCACTTCCCTGAGGCTATTACGGCTTCACTATGTCAAACCACCACTCACCACAAATATCTGAAGACTGCGGCTTAGCAAAGTTACTAGAAACTGAACAGGCACATAAAGCAGTCAAGGTTGTGAAGAAATATGTTTCTTTGATTTTGTATGCTACATTCTGGTGCTTGAAAACAGTACATTATAAGTGACAGCTTTACTCTACATCCCTCTAATTCTAGCCACAAGAGTAACATAAAAGATGTCCAAACATTCCCCTCTCAAAATAAAAGGAGAAAGTAAAAACAGTCGTAAATAACGCTTAACACCTCTAAACTTTCATTTCCACATCATCTCTAAGAAACTTGCTGGGATCCTTTAAAGCCTCTGGTGCAGAAGCAGGTGAGATTAACACTGTATCACAAAACTAATTTTGAATATGAACAAGCTTCCAATGCTATTTGTAAGCCTGGAAGCCTGCAGACCTATATGATTAGTGTATCCGAAGCTTTAGCCTCATGCTGTCTGCAGCAAGCCGAATGATAAACTTTATAGTTCAAAGAAAGCCTAACAAATCAACTGAGCAAAATTAGCAACGATAAACACATTCGTGGAAAATGTTCTCAGCTAGAAAGTATGATTTCACTGCAGAATGAGCACTCAATGGAAAAACAACTACAGAAGCTGAAAACAACTGAGGAGGACAGATGAAATATAGTTATCTTTTCCTTTTGATAGAGCCAACTGCAGTCCTACTCCTTTTTCCACTTCTGCACTATATTTAACACTCTACACAGATCCCAGAAATCTAAAATAAAATGTATCAGTATTTTAAACACACCACCTCTCCCTCTGGCTGAAATGCAACACAATAAAGCCAAAGGAGTTGTGTCTCAAGTCCAGAACATGACACCTGCGCTTCAAACACAGAAGGACAAACGGTCACAGCACACTAAAGACAGGGAAATTTAACTTAACTTCCAGATTTTGCAGTATAACATTGAAAAAACAATGTCATAGGGTGCACTCAAAAACTCCTTATCTCCCACCTTTCATTTCATTTCTTTTTAATCAGGTAACTGCCACCAACGTACCTAACTCCCACTGAAGAAGGCTGCTGTCCTTGCCTGTATAATCAACACAGTGTGCTTTCTAGTCCATGTGACTGTCACTGTCTAACTCCACATGTCTCAGATGTCAAAACCAGCAGACTTATCTCTAAAGACTCAGCAATTTACTCATATACAAAATGTCCCGTTTACTTTTTGCACATCCATCTTCCTCACATAGCTGGACGAAAACACCTACCATCTTGTTTCATTCTTTATCTTTTTCCCTTTCTTAGCAACCTTGTGCCAACACTGCAGATGAAGGGTTTGAAGTTAGTGGGAAGAACTACCATTTCAGCATACAGCCAAACATGCTTTTGCTTTTCCATATTTCCAAGTTTCTGGCTAAGTTCCCTCAGAACTTCTGCCCAAGGTAGTGGGAGGAAACCATCAGCACAGCCCAGTAGCTCCATGATGATGGTCCCCATTCAGCCACACCGTATCAGCAGCCACATGCCTTGGCTGGCCCCGAGAGCACTACCTCATAGGAGCTCCATGCCTTTAAAATAACAATTAACCCAAAAGTAGCAGAAAAAAATATCATAAGTAATTAAAAAATATTAGAAAACTTCTCACTCTGAATTCTCAACCAGCAACGATGTCGTTCCAAGAATGGTATTCTCAACAGTGCTTTTGGAAAACAAAAGCCTGCTTCACTGAAAAGCTAAATTGCAACACTTCTATAAACAATGAAGTACTTCTAAGAAACAGTACCTTAAAAAAAAAAAACAACAAAAAAACCCCCAAAAAACAGGGTCCTGTCAGAGTAACCTCTTTGTACATCCGCAGTGTTTGTGCATATAACATGCGCAGAGCATGTGTGCATCCATATATCCGTGTGTATATATACCTGTATCCATATATGCACCCACACACAGGTACAGGTATGTGTAGATTATATATATTATATATATAAAGCTAACTTTCAGTCCTCAGAAAACAAAAGCTATCCCCATATAACAGCCAAATTCCTACATAACTCAATTTCGACATCTCATCTGGTGTGAACTGCACTCATTCCTAGTGTAAACCCCAGCGTGCTCTGCAATGATATACTGTAATGTCACATCGCAATCTGGATTTACTATAAAGGGCTGCTGACGAGTTTCAGAGCAGTAAACATTGCTGCGAGGTGTATTTCACACTGAGCTGGTTTTTATGAAGAACACTTCACCGCCCAGCCACGGCACCCAGATGATGAATGGTGAAAGATGCATGACAAGCTTCATCATTGTTTGTAAATCTTAACTGTTCCTGCTCACTAACTCTGCAGGCAATTTTCAAAGACAGCGGCCGACAGAAGGACAGCACAGCTTTCCTGAAGGTTATTCAACTTGTACTTGGCCTAAGCTATGCCTGCGAGGAGCACTGGAAATAAACCCATTGGTAACACCCAGGCTTAGAATTAGAAGCACTGGGTGGGCAGGCCAATGGCTGCCAAATTAAGAAAGCCCATCAAGTAGCCACCCGACTCATGCAGGACTGCACACATCCTGTGCAAGCATCCCCACTACATGGGCCATGCAAACGTGCATTGGTGGCCATGCAGATGGAGAAAGGGGCCACTCTGCCCACATCTCTTGTTTCCCCTTGTCCCCTCAGCCAGAGCCAGAGCCTCACCTTGGCCAGAGTGCGCTGCACAGGGCCACTACCTGTGAGACTACCTGCACAAAGCAGCCATCACCTTTCTCCCTAATATCATTCTGCACAGGACCAGTGCTGTGGGCTGCAACAACCTCTTGCCAAGAGCCACAGTCTGGCTCATTGCCTCCTGCCATCCAGGCTGCTTTTTTTCTTATTAAGAAATCAGCAGCAAACACGTCTTTTGCTCAAGCTTCCCACAACCTGCAGAAGGCCTGCCAACAGAAGTGGCTAGAACAAGCCAAAGAGCCTGTAGGAGGTCACTGCTCTGATAAGCTGCCATGAAAGGCAAGATACTCACTGCTAACCCTTGCGTGCAGAATACACCACGGAATGTGGCCGAATTCTCTTAATCAGGGCTAAGAGGATGCAGCTGCATGTGACAGTGAAGCAAAGAGAGGAACAGGTTCCACTGTTACAGCTACAAACCATACCTTGGTAAGCATGCTGCTGTCAGTGCCGTGACAAAACATCTTCACTTGTTTTGCAATTCTGTGGTCAAGTTTGTTTTGCCACTAATGATTTCCATGAATTTCTGTTGTTAGGGAAAAAGTTCCATAATAAAACCAGAGCACCAAGCCCAAACCCTGTGGTGCAGGTTTTTAGGACAGGATCCAGCATCCTTTAAGTGTGAAAAAAACAAACCACAGCCCCTGCAGCCACTGCCACAGGACCAGCTCTTCCCCACAGTGAGCAGCAGGGCTTATGAATCAAACTTCTAATTCTGCATCTGCACAACGACAAGTTGCTTCATTGCAGGATTGTTTTATTTCTGTGCGATTTTGAGTGAGCAGAGCAGAAAGGTGTTTCAAGAAGAAATTACTAAAATGACCCTTTGAATCAAGAATAAACTGAAGCAGAGTACAACGTAAGCAGATGCTTAAATTCATTCCTTTCCAGGATTTTCCCTCTCTGTCAGTCAGATCTTACATACTTATTTCAACGCTGGTCAAATCTTCACCAATCCAACCTCATGACTCAGACCAATAATTTACAAAAAGGCTTAAATACATTGAAAAAAAAAAAAAAAAAAAGGTTCACTAGAATTTACATTGAATATGCCTTGCATTCTCAAATGTATTTTGAATGCTGCTGCCACAGCTAACAAAACAACGAGGCATGAGTACAAACGTCACAAATCTGGGTTACCAACTTGCTTTATTTAAAAAAAACAAGCATTTCCAGTCCCAAGCTAGTTCCAAAATTTAGCTTCTTAACAAGAAAGAAAATGCCATGTTAAAACGTCATCACCCTAAAAACATCTGTAAAATGTTACAACCTACCCCAAATCTGTTCTGATCTAATCAAAGAATAATGCTGTGTCATCCAGCACAAGTCTGCTCTCACACCATATGGGCAACGAATTCATTCCACAGACTATCCCTGCAACCCAGGTTGTGTGAAAGCAGGCAGAAGTGTCTGAGTATAGCAGAATTATTTAGCAGAGGTATACATACACATACACCTATTTAATTACGTATCTATTTGTGTGTATTTCTGCACACATACACAGGTGGCTCCCTGAAAGATGAAACAATTACACAAAACAAACTGCTGACAAAAACAGATCTTCCAACTGACTGAGATCTGCAGGATAATATTATTACCTCTCCCTTTCTTGTTTGGTATCAATATTTACTAACAAAAGTTGGATGTAAGACAGATAGTTAGTAGCAAACAGTCTCAAGTTTCAGCAAATGCTGCTTGTTCCTCATGCCTAAGGGATGGTACACTCTTGGACAGAGATCAGCTTTTAAGGAAAACATGAACATGAATCCATGAACACATGCACAAGCAACATACACAAGCTAAATGCTGCTGAACTGCATCCATTCTAGGAGCAAAGTGACATGCTCCTCACATTTCTGCTGCTGAAGCCTCTCTGCATTCAGGATACATTTCTACTGGCATTCTGCTATAGAAGTGTATGGATTAGGAGCAGGAGTGGTATCCCTCAGACTTACAGGGCCTGGAGCCTGTGGGACAGCAAAAGTCATTCTTTTCTTACACAGACTTGTTCCAGACCAGACAGAGGATAACTTGGGCTGTTTCTTACTGCTCTGCCTCACTTCTCCACGTACTTTACTGCCATAGCTCTGCCAGTGCATCTTTTCAGCTGGCAGCAAATTTAACAGAACAATTAAATGCAAGGGTATCCCCAGTATCTGGAGCCATTTCTCAGCCGCAGCAGATCAGCCTGCTTTGTTTCAGTGAGCTGCCTCCGTATTTCAAACATCCGCTGAAAGCAGTACAAATGCAAGACACTGGCTCAGACCTTTTTCACACCAGGACTCCTTGACTTCTCTGATCCTACAACCAGGTGCTGTCAGTGACTATGAACATGACTCTTATCTTGCACAGAATGTTAAGGGCACAGATTCATGCAAGAATACTGTACTTAAGAAACTTCAAAAAGGGGGGTAACTTTCCCACACTGCAACCTCACTTGAAGAGAGAAATCCTAACTGAGGACCTCCCTCATTTCTCAGGTATATGGCACTTCTTGCATTTCAACACCTTTTACTGAACTTTTTTGCTTAAGCAGGGAGACTATTTCTGACTCTACAGAACTGCTTCATAGTTCCATTGGTGTTCACAGTACAGCACCCAGCCACACAGAAGCAAGAGAGTATTACAAAGGCCCCAGAGAAATCTCTGCCTTGCTGTTCAATCATCATTCCTCAGTTTCTTCAACTAAAAAACTACTGGGGATAACAGTTATTTATGTTTTAGGTAGGACTGACCCTTTGAAAAGCATCTGGAAAGTGTTTGAGCTGCTCTGCTGACAAAAAACAAAACAAAACACACACACACACACACAAAACCAAGAAAACAAAAGCAACTGTCACTAGAAATGTTTTCCCTTGAAAAATACTGTTTGCTGATTTAAACAAAAATATTGACCTTCTCTATATCAAAATGAACACTACATATGAGCTGTTTTCATTTGTGTTTGGAAGGAGTTTCAGGCTCCTGCTTTATGTAGTTCCTGTTTTATGTTCAAGCTGCAAACACAGTCCTGCTTCAGTGCTGCATTACGTGCTTCCAGCTATCCTGAGACACTGTTAAGAAAACAAAATTTCAACTCCATTCAGCAACTAGAGCAACATTTTAAATGCAAACCACCTTCTTCACTTCTTCACCCTGTTTGCTAAATATTAACAAAGATGAGTTTGACTTCTGTGCTAACTTCAAGAGAACGTAACTGTTGTCAAATAGAAGGTAAGTGCAAATAAAATGATGTGTCTCCTCCACATCCTTCTATTTAAATGTTAATCTTTTTTCTGCCACTGTCCCAATCCTGGAAAACACCTTCCTACTAATAAGCAAAAGCTCACCTTTATTCACCGGAAATAGGGTCCAGTGCTAGGCACCCAGCCAGTATATAAGCATATGCCTCATGCTTTCTCAAATTAAAGTCTTGTGCAGCTATTTCACAAATCTAAGCACAGGACAGGCCAATCAGCTGAAGGGCACTGATCCAGCCCTGAAAAAGCCCAACCAAAACCAAAACCAACTGCTTCATAGAAATCAATGTGATCAAGGCAGCTGGCTCTTAGAATTCAAACACCCTGTTGTGCCTGCCGTATACACATTCTCATTCCTCTACTTCTTGTACAAGTAGTTTTCAGCTTGGCTCTCAAAACAAAGGCATGCTTTAAAGCACTATCTGCACACACAGAAACTGGTAAAAACCACTCATACATCTTCTCTAATTTCTCATTATAAAAAATCAGCAAGACAAAATTAAAGAAAAAGAAAAACAAAAGGAAAAGAAAAATATTGGAAAAATTTCTCTTTTATCTAGAGATTATTATATACATGTTACAACCTCATGATCTAAGAGAGCCCTCAGAAAACATCCTTCTGTCATTTGTCACTGGTGTCTCTAATTTCTTCTCCCCCTTTTTTTCCAGTTTGCAGAAGGGTAGCAGCTGTGCTGGTTGGAAGCAAAGCCATTTTGCTTAGAACACATTCAAATTGCAAGGCAGTTGAGTGATGATGTTTTGCCATTCAGCAAATGTCAGCCCATTATGATATGCAACACTCTGTAACATGGTATGACCTCATGTACAAATGTCAAGAGCTTACTGAGAATTCTGCATCATTCATAAAAATAAAGAAAGTGTAAATCAGCGGTCTGCTAGCTCATTTCTCCTCCCTTTGAACATAACTAAAAAGACAGTTAACTTAGCAGAACAAAATTAATGAAATGGTCTGACTAAAATACTAAGACAATATATGAACTGGCAAAGCCTCTATAAACCTGAAGTTACAACTGAGGTGTGGGTAATAGACTGCATGTATTCTGAGACAGCCTCTGATCTGTGGCTGGGAATTTAATAGCCATTTGTGTTGCAGAGACTTAGTTTCAGAAGTTTTAAAAATGTGGCTGCAAAAAAAATTTTTTTTTATTTTGACCTGTTGATTTTTCATATGTATTATTACATTCCTCTAAGGTTTATATGGGCACAGACCTTATTAAAAAATAGTTTTGAGCTTGCTGCAAGAGCTATTAAGTGAAGTTTTACAGTCTGCATTATACAACATGTAAGAATAGATGCTCCCAATATTACATTCTGGACCTAATTCTATGCATATGAATTCACAGAAAGAAAACATGGCTCTGAGCGTGGTTGCCATTTTAACTGCAGAAAAGAGGAAAATGAATTGCTCATTTAAAACACGCGCTAAAGTTGTTTTTAAAAAGTAGCAATCACTAACACCATAGAAGGTTCATACAAAGCAGTCAGGCATTGTACAGAAAGACCAGTCCAGCAATAAATGGAGAAATGCATAAGAGTGTGCCTTCTAAGTGGGATGACACATGCAGAATGGATAGTCAGTATTTGGGGGGCTCTGCCACTCACAGCCTGCTGGCTGACTCAGCATCCACACAAATGATAATGAAAAGGCAAAAAGCCTTACACTCTCTGAGGGCTGTGGAAAGCATTAGAGGGATAGCCTGGAAGTGTAAATCATTGACTAACAACCCGAGAATATTATGCTATTTGTAGGGGGAAAAAGTAAAAGCAGTAATTTCTTCCAAGAATGGCCATAATGAAAAAGAGGATGCCTCTAAGAAGCCCATGAAACAGGTATGGTCCTACTCATAGGCTCAACTTTCTCACAAAAACATTTGTGCCTCTTTCACCCACTACCTCCCTGTTATGGAAAAACACTTCTTCAGAGTCTGGAACTGCTGTTTGATCTCAGTAAATTACATCTCACTGCTTGTCGGTTTCTGATTGATGGTGTAACTTAGGGAACAATATCTGTGTAGGGAATATTGTCTGGAGAAGCAGTCAAGGATTATTGAAAATACAGTATTTATGCAGTTTAAAAATCAGTGGTACATTACGCACAACTTTTTTCTAGAGTGATGAAAAATTACTGAAGTGCATTTGGGAACAAAGGGTATAAGGTCTTTTGTCTATTTGTAAGAACACTCGACTGGTAAGACTTCTTAGTGAGTTAGTAGTGATGGATGCAAGAAAAAGTGTCAACTGCAGTTGAGCATAAAGCCAAATGCTTCTTTGACCAATCAGCAGAAAGAAAGACGTCATTGCTCAGTGGTGGTCAGAGAAGGGGTAAGAAAATAAAACTGAAGAAAAGAGAAGGAAAATGAACCAAGGATCACTGATTTCTCTAAGCCATTTAGAACTACTGGAAAAGGAAAAAAAAAAAAAGCCTAAGGTTTTATCACACCATGTGTTGTTTCTCCATTTATTTGATACGTCATATTTAGTTGGAAGACTTTCAGAAAACAGCCACTCTGAAACAGCAGCCACCTCTTCCGCATAAATCATCCCAGAGTTACTGAATTCAAGGGCTCGGTGCTGATTTACACTAGCCACAAATATGACTAAAATACACTTAATCTTCCAAAACTTTTAGTCTTTAAGGAGACAACCACAGTGAAGTTTTCCACCACAAATCAAATGCAAACAGACATCAGAACATCAGCAACAAAAAGGTTATGACTGGTAACAGTCAAAAGCCCTAAGTAACATGCATCCTTTCATCAGACATTAAGAAAGGGTCTGCACACATGTGTCAAGAGAAGATTCACACTCTCAGGGCTATGATGCACTGACACAGTCCACTCAAAGAAACTGTGGATGCCACATCCCTGGAGGTGTTCAAATTCAGATTGGATGGGTGCCTGGGCAGACTGCCCTGGGGAGTAGCAGCCCTACCCATAGAAGAGGGTTGGAAATAGATGATCTTTAAGGTTCCTACCAATCTGAACTATTTTGTGACTCTATGGTATGATTATCTTCAACGTATAGGTGCATTAAAGAGGCAAATGGGTCTGGACACTGTTGTCAGTGCTGTCATTCCATAGAGTATAAGCACCACAGAAATTCATAAGCTATGAAGGAAACCAAAGGAAATACTTCCCACAGACCACATAAAATTAATCTGCCAAATTCACTGTTACAGAGAAACAAAAACCATGAAAGAGCATCTGGAAGGATTAACTAAATTCATGGAGTGTAAATCCATGCAGATAACTGACAATCATAGTTCAGAAGCAATCAACTCAGGACACCTTCAAATGCTGTATCAAAGTGAATTTTGGACATAAGTAGAGTCACTCGACTCTGTTTTTCTTCTCTATTATCCCTCACCAGCCTGCTCCTTAGAGAAGCAACTACACGGAGCTTGGTCTGCTCCAGCGGGACCATTTTATTACTTATGTTATTATTCTACCTACTGCAGGAGCTTGAGAACAAGGAAGGAAGATAAATGCTGTCAGAAAACCGCAGTGTAAATTCACTGACTCTTCTCTAAAAATTAATGCAGATGATAATCACCTCTGAGATAGCCAGGAATGCTGGATGTGAAAAGATATTTATCTGTAATAGTTTCAAGTGAAGCACTATGATGTGACGAGTTTGAAAGCAAACACAGAGGTGAGTCTGTAAGGGGTGTAATGACACTGCTGGGATAGAATAATAGTTTCCACATATGGTTCAGAAAGAAGAGAACAACAAAGGCTCAGTAGGGGGCTTGTGGATCCAGGGGGAGAAACTGTGAACACGGTTTCTGAGAAGAAAAGAAAGACAACTGGAGCATCTTTCTTTTGAAATAGCCATGTGAACAGCACAGACAGGAGCCATCTCTACAGGCCTGTCAAACAAATTGCAGGAATGTACACAAAATGTATGTCAACTAACTGCTCTATACTACAAGACTTCTGAAATACAAGCTTGCCTCACCATACAGAAACAGTCCCACTTTACTGCTACCATTCACAAATAAACCAGTTCCTACAGACTCTGTGGCACCTTCTGTATGACCCCTACTTTCCTTCCCACCACCCACCCACATTTTGTGGATACTTATGCCAGGTCAAACTGGTAACCCAGCAGATGCACCTACCTCTTGCTTTCGACTCTGAGTAGGAGGGGGTGTCCTCTGAGGCCAGTATCTGTGTGACGCAGGCGGGACTGCCAACCCCCTGGCCCAGGTACGAGGCGGGCGGGTAGTAGGAGCACATCCGGTACTGGGAGCTCATGGCGTGGCGGTTCTCCATCCCTTTCATCTGTAGAGACAGAATTGCAACAGCTGCCCATGAAAGCTGAGCCTCAGCGCTCTGTCCACACCCTCTGCCCCATGGGCACACAGCTCTGAAGGAGGCCATCATGGAGGCTGCAGAAGCCAAATCCCTACACACTATCCTCAGATTTCTGCTGTGTGTCAATGCCACCCAGTTCCAGGGGAGATGACCCAAACCTCTGAGAGATCTAGCAGCAGCAAAGCCAGCATACTGTCATGGTTTTGTGGTGTTGCTGTCAATATTCCACATCATAACATCAGTGCAGTATGGATCACTGGAAGGTTCATGCTCCAGTTCTGTGGAATGGCAGCGTCCCAAGTACTCAGCTCTTGGAGGAGAACTACATATCCCAGAGGACGTCACGGCCAGAGATAAGTTACGGGAGGAGGACATATATAATCTCGCTCCCAGACTCTGAGCCCACAGGACAGCTGAAGGCAGTTCTGCTGACTGACTTGTACGAAACACACCCAACCGAATCACGGCACTATGCACACACAACCACCTGCTTTCCCTAAAATTCAGTGAAGAGAACTATTTTCTCTACTCACACAGCAAAACCAATTGGTGGGCAGACTACAGAGCACGTCTGCAGCAAAGCATAACAGGACAGAAGCCACCATGATGGCTGTGTCAGCTCAGAGTCTGCCAATGACCGGACAAGCCTTCCTCCTTCCTAGATCGGGCAGTCAAGTCTGCAGCACTCAGAAAACAAGCCCTACTCCAACACCCTGAAATGACCCAAAGTGATCTCTGTGGAGAGGTGGCAATGCTTTTAATTTTCTGTTTTACAAAAGACCTACCACCTACAATTATTTGTTCCAAAACTTTACAATCTAACATGGCCGCATAATGCCCAAAAAAACAAAAGCAGCCAAGTTTTTCACATGATGATGATTTTCACAAGGAAAGTTAGTGTTAGCTGATCCCATCTCCCTAAGTTTTATGGGCAGTGAATGACTGTAAGATGGGAAGTTTTGTATCAGGCACAAAGGCAGCAGTGCCAGCAGTAAGGTGCATCAACTACACTGTAAGAAGTCACTTCTGCAAGGCAAAGTCCTTGCTGCTTGCATTTCTACACACAGTCCTACTGCCCTTGCTGGGGCAGGACCATGGGCAGCATCCCTTCTCAAGATGTTCACCTCCCCCTCCTGTACATTTACATACATACAGCTAAAAAAAGGTTACCTGGTGGAGATGGTGATATCTTAGCTGTAACAAAATGGAGGGATGGCTCCCTGGCACAGAAACCATCACACACTTGCATTTTTCTGTAAAGCGTATGCAATGACCTGTTTCGTTTCAAACCTTTTTTTCAAGGTTTTTCTCCATTTCTTAAAAAAACACCTCACCTAAAATCTCTGAATTCAATGAATTATTACTACTCTCATTATTAGTGTGTGGTAGCTGGCTAGCAAGAGACATGTTTTATAATCTTATTACCCACACCAAGTCTATGAACCACAGTCCGACCGACAGTCAGAAGCTTGGCTCTGCATCCAATATGCTCGTGTATTAACCACTGAAGAAAATCTAAAAGCTTTTGGTTTTGTTTTATTAAACTGTTTAGAATACACACCACGGTAAATCTGAACCATAAGGTTTCCTTTTTATAGTGCTTAGCAATCCTATTCTACAGTAACAATAAAAAAACAACCGGTCATAAAAATTCTTGACCTTAGTGCTACATTAAAAAGGGGGGTTAGGAGATGATTACCCAGTGAGAAGGGGCACTTGATCTGTATTAAATCCCACAGCTCTGCAGAGTCCTTGCACTTTTTTGAGTGCTACAGCCAGAAAGAGAGTTAAAAAGGACCCGAGGGAGGCCAGCAGCTATGTGGGTCATTTCTAATTCATGGCAGTGCATCCTCCCAAGGGCTGGAGCTGGGTGCCCTGATAGGTACTGCTCCACAGGTCACTTCCTGAGAGAAAAAACCCGGGTTTCAGCTCCAGCTCATGCATGGATGACAGAAAGAGATGCCTTTCCCTCTGGCATCTCCTGCTGACTTCATCACTGCCTTCCATGAGGTCAAAACAGGCAAACGCTTGGATGGTCCCATGAACCACTCTGGTCTGTGTTACACGCCACAATTACTAGGGGTGCTTTTGGATGTGAAAGGGCACAACGCAAATTCTGCATACTCTGCCTTCCAAGCAGGCATCTTTCATCAAGAAACCTCATGTCCTCCCACTCCCTCCTCTCCTTTGACAAGCCTGGCAGTTACACCCATGGCTGCACACAGTGCCTAATCTCACAGCCCTACTACTCTGTCTCCCTCATCTCTGCCCTCGTGAGACCCCACCTGTAGAGCTGCATCTAGGTCTGAGGTCCTCAGCACAAGAATGACACAGAGATGTCGGACTGCATCCAGAAGAAGGAAATGAAGATGATCAGAGGGCTGGAGCACCTCTCCTATAAAGACAGGCTGACAGAGCTGGGCTTGTTCAGCCTGGAGAATGCTCAAGGTAGACCTCATTGAAGCCCTTCAGTACTTGAAAGGAGCTTATAAAGAGAAGAGAGAGTGACACTTTACACAGACTGATAGTGATAGGGTCAGAGAGAATGGTGTTAAACTAAAAGAGGGGAGATTTTAGTAAGATCTTAGGAAGAAATTTTTCACTGGGGATGGTGAGGCACTGGAACACATTGCCCATCCCTGCCTCATCTGTGGAGGTGTTCAAGGCCAGGCAGGACAGGGCACTGGGCAGCCTGGTGGGTGGCAATCCTGCCTACTTCCTCTACCTAGCACATCCCTCCAGCACCACAGCACTCATGCCTTGCCCCAGCCACAAGATGAAGAGCTGATTCACCTTGCTGACTTCAGGGGGAGACACGCATCCTCTCAGAAGCATGCCTGGATTAATCAGCATTTACAAGTTCCCTTGAATAGTACAACATAGTGTACTTTTGGTAACTTATTAATGGACGTATGCAGGCATCAATGATACAACATATGAACAAATAAACAGGGCCTTATTAAAAAAAAAAAACAAAACACGTGCACATTGGAAATTCCTTCTCTGTCTGCTTGCAGAAGCAGTATGGGGAAACAAGAAACATCAGCTTGTCCAGTTAGATGCGTAACTTGTCCATCACTGAGCACAGCTGCCAGTGCAGGTCTATAGCAGTGTTCAACAGTGACACAGCACGTATCAAAAGCCTGAGGAGCACAAAGAAGGTGCCCCTGCATTGGTTCAGGACATTCCAGAGAGTTCTGCAAAGAAAATCCTCCGAACAGGTGAAGGAAGAGCAGGCTGCTCCTCCCAGGTTCCTGGAAGCATCTGCACAACCTCTGAACATCTTCCTTGTGGAAGAATAACCACAAGGAATAAGCAAAGATAGTGGCGGAAAAAAAGATAAGAGGTGAGGCAGGCACAGCTGTTGGCTTCCTCCTTCTCCCAGCCCTGGCAGCAAGAAAATGGCCTACCCTTCCCAGGTGACTGACATGGCCAATTATTTATTTGTGGAAGCTGCCAGCTGCAACCACCTTGCAAGCAAACCAGTGATATACCTAGTATGACCTGAATAGCTTGCAACTGATCCTGACTACAGGCATTATTCTCAAGACAAAAAAGTATGAGGTCACAGATGATAATCCTGGGTGACAAACAGTGCAAAGTATTCAGAACAAAAGAGGACACAGTCTACCACTATCATTTGGATGGACTCTCTAAAATAAGTTGGCCCATGTGTTCCCAGCATCTGCTTCACCCATGACTCATCAACAGCTAAGTCAGAACAAAAACAAAAATTACTGACACACCACAGGAACTCTGTTAAGAGTTTGCACAATCTCCTCCTCGGTCTTAAAATTAAAGATAATTTTGAGGGGCACAGAATTGCATTTCACATTTATTTCAAGTTATCTGCAAACAGATTCACAAATTAATTTTTAGTGTGAGGTGAGAAGACAGCTGCTGGGGAGTGGAGCAGAAAGCCAGATGTCAAGGACTTCTGCTCCATCACATGCTGGCTGTGCAACCTTGGTCAGGACAACAAACTTCTGTGCCTCAGTTTCCCAAACTACGAAGCAGAGTGTCACTGCTTTCCCACCTGTAATGCTACTGCCTGTGAGCTGACCCCTTGCAAACGTGGCTGTACTCAGACTGCTCAAGGTGGTTTTGTTTCATTCCTAAAACCAACTAAGCACATTTTGCAGTGAGAGGAAAGACTAAGACACTCTGTCCTGACTTCCTTTGATTCTAGCATAGAAAATACAAGAAACATCTATATCTGTCCCTCCTTGATAGACAAACCTAATTAACCTTTGCTATCCTGTTCCAACCTATTCTTTGAGACAAAGGCAGTGACCCATAAACAATATGTTACCATCAGAATCTCAACTGCTGTGACATCTAGAGATATAGCCCTATCAGCAGTATCGGAAAACAAACTGCTTAGATTAGCTCCTCCAAGAAATATGGATTACATTCATGTCACACATGAGCTCTCAGAAACATTAGGATACTTTTAGCATAAATCTATACTGTGAAGGGTATGTTATGAATACAGTATATAATACACTGCTTATGCATAAAACAAGGACTGCATTGGGTGACTTGTGCAATGTATATGTATGCACACATGCAAAAACATGCATTTGCACATTTCACATGTATTTCTGGAGAGTCTTTCTTTTGCCAGGCCAGGCTTATTAGAGGGAAAAACTGAGCCAGAAACAGGTTGTGGAAGCTAAAAAAAGCAATCTTCCTAACACAAGAAGTAGCTATCATTAGAGTTCAGATTGCTAGTTGCCCTTTCACAGACAAGTTTCTTTGGACTTACCAAAAGGGAGTTTTGCATGCCTTCCTCTTCTTAAGAAATCCTTAAAAACCGTTCTTTAATACAGCCATGTGATTTATTTCACTTCCAAATAATAACAATATTAGAAAATACATTAAGATTTCTCAGTGTGACTCTCACTGTGTTTTTCTTAGTTTTGCTCTGAACTGTTATAAAGACAGAATTAAAGAACAGGAGTAATTACCAGAGTAACACAGGAAAGTTCTCCGGTAATGCCTAGATGTGAAGGCACATTCAGCACCCTGTAAATCTTTAGTGGTTTGGCTGCAGGAACCAGCAAGGTTCCAACAGTTTTCAGGGGGACGCCAGTGCACAAGGATTCACAACTATCCTCCTGCTGTGGGTCACATTCCCCCAGGGCCACTGCCACCTTAGGGAACTTAAATCTGATTAGACTGGCATTTTGCCATCCAGGCTTTTGTCTTGTTTCTGTGGTTAAAAAACAAACTGCAGCCACCTCAGCTTTTTCCAGTTACAGTCCCTGTGCAGGTCAACAGACCAATGCCAGAAGCGTCAGCTCCTACTGCGTATCAATACACTGACTTGCAATACTCATGTTGGGGAACAAATTTAACTCAACTAATTTAGTTGGACTGAATGTGCATAAATTCCTGTTGTAATGAACAGTAATTAGAGATATGTGGCAGGGTCCAGCTGCCCACAAAGAAGGAGAGGGAAAGCAGACACACAGTAACCACATCTGCTACGCTTCCTCTCACACCTAAGCCTGTGTTTTCTTAAGATGCAACACCAAGTATATCTGATCATCTGCTTCGGAGCTGGGAGAAGCAGCAGAATGTGACCTAAGGGTTACAGCCAAAGCTATCATCTTCATTACATTTATCAAATCACGATGGATACAACTTCTGGCATAATTATATACAAATAAATAAAACCCACATAGAAATATCTCAAAAACGTACATCTCTATAAATCCACTGAAGTACAGAAGCCTCTCTGCAAAGAACAAAGACTAATGAAATTTGACATTAATCTACATTAAAGATTCAGTAATTCAGTTTATTTGCCAAGGCTCAATGATGCATTAATCCCCATCCCTTCCCACACACGCTCACACGTTCCCTCCCTGACTTTTCTCCCTTGCTCTTTAAATTCTCCAACAGTAGACAGCCAGGCTGCTCAAAGCCTGTCTGCACACAGAAGTTACATTACTGTAAGTATGCAATTCCCCTTGTGGCTGCAGCTGTTCCAGGACAAGTGAGCATTTGCAGATCACATGGTGGGGGTCTTGTCCATACTGCCTGAGCCCTTCCAGCAAGCACAGAGCTGGCTTGTGCCCACACACATCTACTACAGCCCAGTAAGCTGCAAGGCAGGCATTGCGCAGCTATTATTTGGGCAAAGGAGGAAAAAACAAAAACCTTAACCAGAGCAGTCAGCATCACCAACCACACAAGCAGACCCGTAACTGAAACAGGTTAAGAAAACTTTTCTACCCCAAAACAAACCAATCAGTACAGGCAGTCCAGCAAAAATGATGATGTAGACACAGCTACGTGTTTTCTCTACAGAGAAGCGGCCTGTGTAGGTCTGCCAGCAAACCCCTTCAAGATGTAAAGAAGGTTTCTTTCTCTTCATAAACTGTGCCTTGAGCCTCTTCAAAATCCCTCATGGTACTTAAATATTTATCACACTTCTGTGATCTTCCTTTGCTAGTTTAACAATATGCAGCAGCTGAGATCTCATTCTTTTTACAACAAGATCTCTTTAGGATCACAGAGTTTTACCATTTCAGCACTGCTGCACCCTCTGCCATCAACTACTAGTAGCCTAGTACTCACTGCAAAACTTTTGATGATTATTTGTGCAATGCTATGCTGGCATAACACTATGCAAATCCTGTGATTTGTAACTCCTCCAGCAATGATAATATTTCTTGAAGATCAGCCTCTGAGAAATAGCACCTAAGAGACAGGACCATGAACTACACCTAGTGCTACCGAGAATCATAGAATAACAGAATTGCTCAGGTTGGAAAAGACCTTAAAGATTATCAAGTCCAACCACAGCCTAACCAAATTACCCTAACTAACAACCCTCCACTAAATCATGTCCCTGAGCACCACATCCAAATGGTTTTAAAACACATCCAGGGATGGTGACTCAACCAACTCCCTGGGAAGCCTATTCCAGGGCTTAACAACCCTGTCTGTAAATAAGTTTTTTCCTGATATTCCTAAACTTACTCTGGCGCAACTTGAGATCATTTCCCCTCATCCTGTCATCTGTTACCAGTGAGAAGCAGACATAGGTTCTGGTTTTAGGCCATTTATAAGCTCAGGAGATGTTACTGTGGCAGGCAGTAAGTCTTACCTCTAGCCCCACAACAGCATTAGCAATCTCTTAAGATTGACCTAGAACAAATTCAAACCAAGAATGAGATTACGGTAAATTATGTGTGTATGGAACTATATGATTTCTCCTAGAAGCTGGGAAGCTGAAAATAAACACCTGAGGATTTGAGCATGCTGGTGTAAGAAAATCAGTCCTCTTCAACAGCAATCACATTTTTCCCTTATCATCTCCTTCATATGTCTCTAATTGGAATGAGACCCAAGTACAAGTTAGCTACAGGTTTTGCAAGGTGCGAGTAAAATGCACAGAAAATAGTCAATTGCATTTGTTTCTTCAATGGGTATTCTCAAGAACAAATGTAGCTGTATGTACAAAATGTCTAGAATACTCAGTCACAAAATCAAAGAACAACAGAATTCCTAACACTGGAAGGGACCTCTAAAGGCCATCTAGTCCAATTCCCCTGCAGTGAACAGGGACAACCACAGTCAGATCAGGTTACCCAGGGCCCAATCCAGCCTCACCTTGAAAGTGTCCATTGACCAGGCATCAACCACCGCTCTAGGAAACCTGTTCCAGTGCCTCACAGTCACAGAAAAAGCTAATGGTAAGTGTCAAAAGTTAGGTAGCTGTTAGGATACAGGCAATCTCACAGTACGCCAAATGGCTATAGGACAGGACTTATACAAGAGCTTTATCTTCTGATTAAGTATAAGTCAACACAACTGAGAGGACACCACCTTCCTATGCTTAACACACCCTCACAGGTCCCAATCCTAGACACCAAGAAGTGTCTAAGATGTCATTATATATAATTTACTTTCCTTTTTGCTAATCAAGTCAAAGGACACACTGTTCTACTGTTGGAAGACTTGTGAAGCAAGGGACTAAAACTATAACAGCTTTACTTCACCACACAGAAATACACCAAAACAGCCCCCCATTCGTGTGGCAACAGTGACTTCAAGCATCAGCATTAGGCTCTTTCTACAGTAACATCATGTAAATGCTTCAGAGAAATAACTTTCTATCTGAATTATTATATTCTAATGTGTGGGGTCAAAGCCGGAACTCCATAATCAGAATTAAATCTAAAGAAGGACTGCTAGCTTGCCTCATTACCACCCACAGAATCCTATCCACAGCTTGATTTGACTTGTTTTTCCCCTTGTCTGGTGACCAAATTCAGAAGCTACAGGGGCTGCTACCAATTAATCTTACTGAAAAGATGTGAAGGTCACTGTGGTGAAGACAATCAATGCACTGAAAAAAGAAAGCTCTTACAGTGTGGGCTAACACAGCAGAAGGAATGGAGATATGTCTTCTCCTCATGCAACTGGATTCATGTTGAGAAGGGGACATGAAATAATACTAAATGGAAAGGAACATGAAACAACATTAAATGCAGTCTGCTGTAAAGCCAAGATCTTAAAATTCATGGCCCCATCAGCTGTTGCCCCAGGAGATCCCTCCTTTTCAGGAAATTAAGGGTGTCTAATGCTGAGGAAGCCTGACTAAAGTTGATATGAATTAGTAATTGTAATTAAACGCTGGTTTCAGCTCAGCTTCTCAGTATTGGAAGCTAAAATGTCCTCTGAATTGCTTGAGCAACTCTGTTCACCTAAAGGAATACCAACTATTCCCTTCAGAAGGGAGATGTGGTGGATGTTTGATTCTACTTTGTTGAGTGATTACACAGCAGTGCCCTTGCAGAATGCAACCTGTGCCTCTTGAGGGTCTGCTTTCTACAGAAGATGTCTCCCTTTTTCCTGCTCTCAGTCAATGGACACGGACATAAACAGAGGGTGAAGCTTCCTGAGTTTAATTTCAGACAGAAAATGCCCAACTGCAGCCCAAGGCCAAACAAAGCACTCATGGTTAGGGGAATGACTTTACCTACTTTGTCAAGATTCCCACACTCTGGTAATTTCCTCTTTATCCCAGTCTTGTACAAGTACTGAATGAGCTGGTATAATTATCAAATTCTAGAGAGAGAGTCCTTACTTGAATTTACATACACTAAGAACCCTGAACTGGCATAAAAAGCTCTGATGCTAATCTATCAGATACAACTTGCGACTTGATCTATCCAAGATGAAATCCCAAGCTCTAGAGTGGACACTACCAGAATACACCATTAGCAACAGTCTATTCACAACCAAATGACAGCCACCAGTGCTTCAGAACATCATGATGTCTTGGACTTGATGGGATGAGTTAGTTCAGTGCTGTGGGTGTAAAACCTGAAAGATTAAAAATGAGGTTGCTGAAGAGCAAAGATTCTCAGAAATGACACTTGAAGCCCCTAGGATGCAATGATGGGTAGTTCTGGAGTTGTTTGTTTTTTGAAAACAGCCCATCATCTACTATGATGTACATGAGACAAAATCAACTGGGTGCCCCTAACCTGTCTCTGTAGTGATCTAAGCTTTTCACTGTACTCCATCAAACCCATCAGTATTGGCTAACTTTCTTACAGAGGGTCTCAATCCCATCCCATAATCTTGTTTTGGTTTTGCACTGCCATTAAATCAAACACACAGTCAGAATCAGCTCATCATCCACTTCGCTCCTCCACACCACACCTCCATAGCATCATACCTGCCATTGTTTTCCTGACTGGCTTGACATATATGTTGCTGGGAGGCTTCGAAGACTGTTTTTCATGGCCGACCCTACAAACGTCCCCCCTGTCTCACTTGAGGAAGGCTCACTGGCCACTGTCATTTGGTACTGGGAGTAGTTGTACAGGTTGTTATAGTAAGGATACAGGGACGGCTGGTAAAAACTGCTGTAGTAGGTGGAGTCCACAACCAAATCAGACGTGCTCTCCAAGTGCCCTCTGCTGGGGATGGAAGGGATGTCCTGAATGAGCATCCGTCCCTCTGGAAAACAAACAAACAAATAAATAAATAAATATACAAACTAACTAACAAGCAAACAGGAGGGTCCATTAAGAGCAATGACTTACGCTAGGTAATGATGCAACCTGCTACTCTTTTTGAATTATAAAGGCAAGCCACATCTCTGAATTCCTTGGAAGTCAATCCCTTGTTACTGCAAAATCCTTTATTAATCCCTCTCTGCCTGGCATGCTGCAGGCAAGAAGACATTTTCGCAGCATGTCTTTAGAACTGACAAACAGCCACAAAGCCAAGTAAAATTGCAGCAGGGAAAGCACAGCACTATCAGCCAAGGTGCCCCAGCAGCCCACATGCTAACCCTGAGCAGTGAGGCCCTCAGTCCTTGCCAGCCCCCATACCCAAATTTAGCTAATGTTTACCTACAAAATCATAGAGCAGAACAAGCTCCCACACCACTGGCAAAAGAGGAGGAGGGATTACTCATGACTTGCTACCTGCATTCTTCAGCATCTCTGGTCTGAAGAACAGGCTGCTACATTCCTGCAGCCTGCTCAGCAAAGGCCAACTTCCACTGCATCTCTATCCAACTCTATGATGGACGGAAAAAGGATATGGCTTAAAGAAAGGCAATGAGATCTCCAGGGTTGCCAGTATGAAGATGAAGCAGCATGGAGAACAGGCACCACCCAAATAAAATCCCTGAGAGACAGATGTCAGGCAGGTCTTGTTTGTTTCATCTTGTTTCTTTCTCTTTGCATCTGTGTATCTTGGTTACCTACCTGTAAAAACAGTACTGCACATATACTAGCCTCTCACAGTTGGAATAACATTTTCCACAGTACTGTGTATTTTAAGCTGTGCACTAGAACCAATGAACAGCTTAATCAATTACTGATGTTTTATGATTTTTTCAGTTCTTCAGCTGCAGTGAAAACTGTCTGTAGTCATGAGTAGTACCATCCCATGTCAGTGACACCGTTCAGCTCCTGCTGACTTTTTGCTGACATTGATCAACTACATACATTTATTAGCAGAGAGTATCCTGCATCAGACTTTTCCACCACCTGCCCCTAAATGAGCAAGAACCTAGCAAGCTGGCTATTTTCAGAGCCACATATCTCCCACACAGCACACAGAAAAGCCCGCAGTGCCCCTGAAGTCTTCTTACTGTTTTCATGCTTTCATATTTTAATGAAATTTTAACATGGATGTCATTCTGCTTCAAAGCCTCTTTGTCTGCATCTTTGACAGAATCAGAACTTAGACCACTGTCACTTGCAAACCAGCAATTCTTGCTGATAAATCAGAGCACTACCCTGATTCCTTTCCCCAGGGTTAGCTCCTGAACAATGGTGCAGTAAAACTGTACCAGTTTTTATGCTGTAAATTAGAAGACAAGTAAAATTCTCCAATGCTCTTCCTGTTAGATACAGACTTTACAGACGGAAAGTCTGTAAGACTTACAGGTCTATGCTGTGCTTCACATCTGTGCAACCTCTTCCACAATCTGATATGTCTTTCCACCTGCAATGTGTGATTGGGAGGAATAACGTTTTCCCTCAGGAATACTACTAATACCAGAGACAAAAAGAAGACAGTGCCTCCTAAAACTCAACCAAGGAGAGCTATTCTGAGACGCAGAGGGAAAAAAGTGAGAATGTAGAAGACTTTGCTACATTTGAAAAAAGTCTTTTGAAAAGACCTCACAGAAGAGAGACCTGCTTACAATCATCCCTAAAATAATAAAAGCATCCTTGATGTCTCTGTGATTTTCAGCTGGGTGGTAGCACTATGGTTGCTTCCTGTAAAAAAAGCAGGGGTGATAGTCCTTTGCTGCATTAAGTACAAGAAAAATACATTTTTTGCCACTTATTTCTTTCTACTTCCTACCTGTGGCTGAGGCCACAATTACTTGCCACCAAATGCATGTAAGTGCTCAGTTGCTGCCACTCATCTTTCTGTTACCTAGCTGTAGAGCAGCCTCCAGTGGTTCAGTGCTCAGGAACTATGGAATCCACTGTCTTTGTAACATTCCTGACACACGTTCATGCTGAGCTCAGCACCAGCTCAGTGTTTCTGTGATGGAGTTGCAAAGACTACCAGAATTTATTCTCCCTAAATCCCAAGCCACATCATGATTCTGAAGACAAACTGGCAATATCCACCAAAGAGCAAGAGAGAGCCGCCACATGCCACGATTCACATTTTCCTTCTGAACCTTCTGTGATGTCATGTGTTGGGACAAGTCTCTGCTTTTGTTTGGTAGAATCTGGAGAAGATTCAATGCTTCACCTCGGAGAAAGGAGACATTTCATTTTATTGACATGGTATTTATGCCATGCGCACATCAGCCAGACACTTTAGGCAAGTTCAGAGCACTCCAGGGGTACTCAAAGCACTCACAGTCTTGAACAAGGTTGCCAGTATTTGCAGCTCTTCAACAAATATGGCACAGGTTTGAGAGCCATGCTGCAAACAAGCACCACGCTTTCACACCTTCAGGCTGGCTGAATAATCTCTATTACCTACTACTAACGCATACATTTTACATATACACTGTGTATGGAACATATATGACTGTAAACATGTTACGAGGAAGGAGTTTTGTTACTAATGGATAAAGCTCTGCAAGTCTTGAGGGATTTTTCTGAGCTATGTAAGCTCAGAAAGAAGCACAGGTGGGAACAGCCAGTACATCAAAGAAGTGCTAACAGCCATCAGGAGCAGAATTAACAGCTGAAGAGCACAACCAACAGTTCTTTCAATAAAAAAGACATTCAGAGACCTGCTCCAGAAGATTTAACTTTATTGCCATCCAATGGAGTTTTTGCTGCACCATGCTGCTTCTTCACAGCTGAAGTCTGCAAGCCAGCAGGCAGGTGGGGAAAATGCACTGCCTCTGGGCTACAACATCCACAACATGGCCACAGGCTGTAGATCAGAGCAGATCTCCTTCAAACACCAGCTGTAACTAAACTTGTGCAGCATGGGGCAATTTGGTTGGTCTTCAGTTTGCAGGTAGTTCTGCACATGACACCCACTTACTGGAGAACCTTCTCAGGGGCCTTACTTTCAACTGTGCAAGGCTCAAGCAAGCTGTCCTCCTCAAGGGAGGCTGTTAGGCTTTGCCTGCATTTTCTGCCTGCAATGAGAGGATACCAAGGTCAAGAAGGCAGCTCTCAGCTGTTTTTTTCCAAACGTAATTCAACACAGATGAATAGCTCTGCTTGCAAGGAGAAGGTCCTCCCCTGCTTCAGAGCCTACCACATTACAACACTTGCACGTGAGGGGCAGCCCTGAGGTTCATTGCTCTAAGGGGAGCAATTTTTGACAGGAATTAAGCTTTCAACAAGGCAACTGCTGCTGTGCCAAGAGACTCCCACTCTGCCTCTCCGGTTGTTCTTTTAGAACAACAGGCTGTGCAAGGCCTGAGCACTGGTCTTGGTGGCCTTCACCTTCCTTTTGGAAACTCTAGGAAATGCTTGTGGGCCTCTGAAGCAGCCTGCCACAAGACCCAAATTTCACCATTTTGCAAGCTGCAGCTAAGGCACTACTAAAAATACAGGGCTGAGCTCATGTAAGAAGGAGCAGAAACTGACCAATAAAAGAAAACCAGAGTTGTAAGAATTCTCACTTTGCCTTTGGGACACTGAATCTACAACGCAAGGATGTCTAAAGCCCTTCTTGTGTAAGCAGTACTTCGGCAATGAGATAATAGTATCACTTTGTGCAGTTTACATTTGTGCCTTTACATTTCCAAGCTCTTCTCCTCTTCTCTACATCTTAATTCCTGTAAAGAGCCGATGCTACTTTTTTTGCATTATGTACACAGTATGAAATACGACCCACTCCTTCATAGAAGATCAATATGATGCATGGTAAATACTGCTATTGATCTTGCAGTGTTGTAGGCGACTCTCCAGCTGTATGGCATATTAATAGTAGTTAACCAGTAATTCATTTCAGGATGGCTAGGATTTTCTTTTAAGGAAGGTGAGTTCTCAGGGTCAGTCACAGATAAGGGTCTTATATGTTCAATAACCTGAGACAAGCTACCACTTCACTTAGCAGAGCACGGTGAAAAACAGTGGTCCAGTCCTCAGTTAATGCAAGCCAGTCTCAGAACATTTTCCTCAAAAAAACACAGCAATTTACACAGACTGAAGATATGCATGACAAAATCAGTACAGCGGTCTGTAAATGATCGTTCTTTCCCTTTTTGCTTTTTGAGATGACAGAGATGATAGAAAGTTTCCAGGAAATTTTAACATCTCTATCTCAACTATACAAACGTGTTTTCAAACCTACAAACCAAGAAAAGCAAATACTGAATTCACACTCATCCTCCCAGGGACCAGTCATACATTGTGCAATACGCTGATATTAGTAATTTAAACATGCTTGGGTGAGTTGCTGATGCTGAGGTCAAATGCACAGCAAGTCCATACTGCTCAACTTTCTTAGCCTCTAGAGAAGGCTGGTCATATTGCATTGCCTATAGGGCATGGCTACTGGATTGCATTTAGGAATTTGGAGGATAATACAAGCCTGGGACAGAAGCAAGCTGGGAACTGTTTTAAAAATCAGGATACAGTACAGTTTCAATGTCTGGGAGCATGCAGTAACGAAGGTTAGCTCACTGATGTGGCTGTGACAGCTGATCAGTCTACCTCTGGTTGTGTATTTCATGAGAGAGATTCTGCACGCAGTATGACAATTAAGAGAATTTCACTGCCTGCATCAATTGACGTGAGTTCTTTTATACACGTATGAAGACAGTAGGTATTATTTATCCACCTGCAAAGAAACTACAAAGGATGCTGCTGAAAATGCAAAAGGCAACTATTCAAGTAATACATTTATTCAAGGAATAGGAAAGCACAGTAGGTTTCCAGTGAGGAGAGTTCCAGCTTTTGGTACTTTACATTTGCTGTAGTTTTCAATTTAGAGTGACTGTACTCATCACAGCAGTGTCTGCATCTATCTGCACTGTCAGCCTCTGCTACCAGAGACAGCTATGCTGTTAAAATTCCAAAAATCCATTTTCCAGCCAGGAAACACCTTCATACCTCAAAAAGAGTCTTGGATTTGCACCCAACTATTTCCCCTTGCTCAGCACCCTTACACTCTACTAGCTGGCTTTGCAGTGTTAAGTCTGGCAATGCTTTAATTCAGTTCAAAGCTTGTTTTGAGGTCGGACAGTAGCCTTGAATAAGGCTGCTGTGAAATCACTCCCTAACGTAATAATCAGAAACGCTGGAACGGTATGTTTCTCCCACCAGACAATCACGACAGAGCTATTTCAGATGTGAAAGAAAGCTGGCATTGCTACCTAGTTTCTGCAGAGACACCCTCCAGGAACCAAATTCACAAGCTGATTGAGACGAGTAATTCTCTTTTCTTTCCAATAGAAGTTGTGGATTATCTCTGGTTCCAGTGTTGAACTTTTAGCTTGCTATAAAGTTAATGTGCTAGACAATGTTCATTCCAGGCAAGGCTGAGGGGCTGTGTATTTTCTGCCACCCCCAAAAAAGGCCATTATCTGTAATTACCCATTACCATGCATAATTATTTCTTCTATTCTGGTCTATGGCCCCCAGGACTTTATGTTGTTACAGCTCACTGCATTATCTTATCAAATTTGTTAAGGAAGCTTTTTTGACCTTTTGAGTACTTGTCACAGCACATACAAAAGCTGGCTGTAAATTGCCTAAGCATGTAAAGAGTGATTTATTATATGTACCCTGCATAGTGATACCATACAAAATATTACACACAGATACCTTCTCTATTCTCCCCTCCTCATTGTAGCTAAAAGGAAAAGAGGAGTGGGAAATGGAAACCTCCCCACAAGAGGAAGAGAAGGAAAGGAAAAGAAAGAGGCCAGATTCTTTCTGTGTGAATTTGAGGAAGGTTACAGCAGCAAATGGCTAACCCTGAACACTGGCCTCCAGAGAAATTCTTGGCTTCCCTGTTGTGGTGTTTCTCATACCCTTTCCCATGCTACCATCAAAGCATCTCCTCACAGAGCACTGTTCCTTCACACAGGAGCCCATTTGCTAACAGTTCAGCAAATGGAGAGGGGGGCTTTAAACATGTCCTCTTTCCAATGCACTCCTTCTGTCAATGCAGCACAAAGCCTTGACTGTCAGAGATAGATTTGGTGCAATATCAGACCTAGAGGTGGGTGCAGAAAAGACCTGGTCTTTTTCTCCCCTTCCTTCAAAGCTCCCAGCTAAGGACCAGATGCTGCCTTGCATGGAAGCATCATTTGTTTCTGCTGGTAAGTCTTGGTGAATCAACACACCACGTCAGTCAGCTGTGTTAGGATGGTGAGATGTGACCCTTGGAGAGAAACAGCACTCTCAAGAAAAGACAAACTGACTCCTTCCATCCCTCATCATCTCTTTCAGGTGACAGAATGTTCTCAAGACACATGCCTATCCGTAAGGGATATTCAATACATTATCCTTAGCTAATTCCAGTGAAAATTATTTGGAAGCTTTTGAATTGTGTGATAAACTTCTTAAATACAGGATAATCTTTTACACCATTTTGACAACAATCACTAAACTTCAAGTGCTTTAGCCTAATGCTGAGTGCTAAATTATTTTAGTATAAGGCACACCTTTCTGATTAAGGACAGGTAAAAAAATCTTACCAGTTGTATCAGACATGTACTAAATGCAGCTGTGTCTCCTGGCCCTGGAGATTAACCGCAGCCCAAACAGCTGTGACACAACAAAGTCTAGGTACATCTCAGCCCATACCCAAGAACATGGCTGCCCAACCGAGACAGATACACTACTCTCCTTAAAGATGAAATGCATATTAAAAATAAAGAATGGCAGAGCAACAAGTCTGCACCCATCCCAGGCACCTTGCCCTTTCTTACACAGGGACAGACCCCCAGTCCCTCCTCTCTCTCCTTATCAGGGTACCTACCCCTTTCAGCCCCCTCCCAGTGCCCCAGACACAGCAGTGAGCTGTGGCCTGCCCATGGCCCTGCAGCAGCTCTGCATAACAGCTCGGCAGGCCTTATCAGCAGCAAGGCATAATGGAGCTCTGTCTGCAGCCCTGGCCTTATCCGCACAGACGTCAGTGGCTGGGCTCTCCTGCTTCTCAAGGTTTGTTCCACTTCCAGAACAATACCCATCTTCACTCCTGAGGAACAAATATTACTTGTTTTCCCCTCCTAAGTATGACTCTGGAGTCGTGACTCAAGCAAGCACTGCCCGGGGCTCAGCTTTTCCACTTCTACCTCCACAGGGCTAAAGGGGATGGTGAATCTCCCAAAAACAGCATTAGAAGCACTGCAGGATAAAACCAATGCTGTAGAGACAGCACATTTCAAGGAAGTTCAGGAGCTTCCAGACTTAAGGTTTTCTTTATTATCTTGCTTGTTCCCTAACACACCATATTTTCACAAAGTACCATTTTTGTTGATAAAATCAAAACCCATCTAGTGAAAAGACAAAGAAAGCTCTAACTTGAGCTTTCAGAGGCACAACCAGTTCAGAACAGTCACAGTGAGGATTAATTACATCTTAAGGGAGAGGGTCACTGAAGAGCGAAGTAAATTGCAGTGTCTTCCTGTGTCTCCACCATGAAGGCTTCCAAGCTTTAGCACAAGTGTGCTGATTTAGATCACGGCTATGTATCTGCCCACAGCTATAAAGAGAAACCCAGAAGGCAAGCAAACAGGACACCACCTTCATCCTCTCCCAGCTCAGTGATGCTCTTGACCATGGAGTAGACTGGCCAGCAAGCAGTCCCAAAAGTCCCACAGCCACCTCACCAACATCAGATATGAGAGAAACCCTCCTTCTCATTACATGTCAGTCCTTGGCTATCCACTTCCAGCAGGAACCACCATTATCCAATAGGCAACCAGCTCTTCTACAGTGGCAATACTGAAAAAGGACTGAATCCTCCATTTCTTAATTCTGGCAAACATTAAAATGCCTCTTTGCATGTGACTGGCCATCTAACCAAACTTTTCTGCATTGGAACTCTTGTGCTCTGCACTGCCCAACAGCCCATGTGCCTTTCTGTCACTTAGAAACACCACTGCAGTGATCCTATGTTTTGCTTACAAAACGTCAATAAAAATGTTGCCAGAGTTCAAAGCCCAGAGCAGTTCCTGTGAGACTTTTTGATAAACAATACTGTGTTATTTAGACTCCCCACTGCCCATTCAGAACTACCCTTTCAGACCAGCAGGATAATCCTTAAAACCATTTAACTCACAAAATATTTATCTTCTGTCAATTCAGATTCCTAATTAAGATGTCAGGAGATACAAAATCAAATGCTTTACAGAATTTGCATCCAAGTGTTTCCCTCTGTCATGCAATTTGATAACGATAAAAGGTTACTAACTTGATAGAATCTTTGACACACAGATTTCTGGTAATCCACGTTCTGAAAACACCCCGTAATGGATGTATTTCTCCCCCTCACACAAATTTCAGTCCACAGGGGTCTGTTCCACTGCTTTCACAAAAATTAACATCAGACTTACAGGTCTGTAGCCACATCCATCCTACTCCAGTTGCTCATCTTAAACGCTTCCATTACACTAGCTTTCTCCCTGGCCTCAGGAGTTTCCCCAGTGTTAAAAGTCTACAGGAGATCATTATTAATGGACCAGAAAGATCCTCAGTCAAGTTTTCTACTTGTTAAGAAAAAAACTGCATTCAAGTTATCCAATCCTGCTGACTTTAGTTACTGATGAGGATGAAAGCAGAACGTCACCATCTCTATTAACCATGTCTTCCTCTCTTCCACATGTAGAATTATTATCCCATAATGGGACAAATTGCCATTAAATCTGACACAATTTTAAAACCTCACAATTTTAAGATTCTTACTATAAACAAAACAATTCTTTCAAAGGAAAAGGTAATTTGAGAGGGAAAAAAAAATAAGGGGAGGAAGAATCCCAACTAGGAGACTTCAGCTTGGCATAATAAATTTCCCAGTTACACACAAAACCCCAACCTAACTCCAGCTAAAGAGGAGCTAAAATACCACCATCGACTTTGGCAGAACTGGAAAAGGCACATTTTGTTCGCATTTAGTGCACACTTCATAAAAATGATCTGCTGCAAGCATTTAGCAAGCAGCATAGAAATCCTCCTATTATGACTGAAGAAATAAAATCTACAGAAAGTAATTTTTTATTTCCACACATATGGCAGGGTTCAGGTCTTCAATAAGACATCAGTGGCAGCAAATTTCACTTCCAAAATGTTCTGCAGCTAACCAGAGATAGGCACTGGATCTCTCTAGGAAAGCTGGGTCACAATGCCTGCTCTTTTCTTACATGCATTTTCAGTCTTTCTGGGAGAACTACAGCAACTATACTCAAATCTTTGTTTGCAAAAAAATTAAGTAAAAAAAAAAAAAAAAAAAGATGCATTCAAAATCTTTGAACATTGTTTTGAATCCATGGAAATGAACAGGATTAGCACAAATAAAATTAGCGCTTCAGAAAATTAGAAGCACGAAAAACAAGCACTGTTCTTAATCTTCAGTGTAACCACTGGGAGAATATGTCCATATTTATATATGTGTATATACAGGTATATATATATGCCTCTTCATGTACGAACATTTAATTCACTACTTAACAGGCACGCAACATGCTACTTTTGCGTGTAACAGAAGCAAAACTTACACTCAGCTTTAGAAAAGAGAAGAAGGAATTAAAAGAGAAAGGAAATCTGGGAAGAAAATCAAAATTCTAGACACTCATTGAAAAAAAAAGAAAAACAAATAGCCCGGACACCTGCAGGTCCAAAGAAGCAAAATTGAGAGGAGGAGAAAGAAACTCAGTGTGGATTAAATGTAAAGGGATCTAAGTCATTAACAGGAGATCAAAGAGACATTGGAAGGGAGGCAAGGCTTTACAAATATCTGAGATAGGAGACCTTGGAGAAAATATGACTGGGATAAAATCATTATGGCTCACACTAAAAAACTAAAGGGAGTAGGATGATGGCTGGAGTTAGCTAGAGCCCATGTTTGATTATAAGTCATACGATGATAGAAACCCAGGTTTCTACTAAGTAAGACCAAATAGAAAAGTAAAAAGAAAATCAGAAGTGCTATAAACTTCGATATGGTAGGAAAAATAACCTCCAGGAGAAGAACTGCTAGAGACACCCATCCAGCCTAGCCTAGTGAACAAAAATGTTGTGCTTGCACAACACCCTTGCACAGGATCACTGCATGGAAATAACACCATCTGGACCCAGAAAACCTGCCTTCATGAAAATGCAAACTGAGCACTAATTAGTTTTGTTCCTGCACAGCTGGCAAACTGAAAAGCACAGCAACTTAACTGCAACAGCTAACACCAGCCGGGGTTCTGGGACATCAGTAGCACCGCAGTATAGTACAGCTTGGAACATCAGCCATAACTATAGGAGCTCCAACAACAAATGGTTACAGCTAAGCTATAAGCAACACAAGTAGTATGAACAGAAACTAGAGGCAGGATTAAAACAAGCAAACAAACAAACAAACAAAAAAACAAACAAAAAAAAACCCCAAACAAAATATTTCTGCTTCTACCCTCATTTCACAGGAGAAGAAGCTCAGTACTTAAGTGACCATTCACAAGCTCTTCAAGAAAACAAAGCAGACAGGTGCAAGAACAATGTTTGTTTGTACTTATATAACTCAACTATTCACAATAGTGACTAAGGCCAGCAGATACTAAAACACAGGAGAAAGTTTAGCAAAATTCAGAGGTTATGAAATCTTTGAAACTGCATTTTTAGTCACCAGGTCATAAAACAATAAATCTACTGAAAATGGAACATGAGGCACTAATGTAAATATAGAAGCAAGTTTATAAATAAAGCAAAAGAATGCAGTCTTTAAGGTACTAGAAAGCATGAGAAAAAAGAAAGGAATCACACCAATCCTTAGTCAAGGAAGCGTGCAGCATGCCTTCACTCCCTGCTTCTATCTCTTCTCAAAACAAGAAAGCCCCACACATTCAGATAAGCCCTAATAACTGTTTCAAGGACACAGAAAGGAACAAGAGCTTAGCTGCAGATAGCATAATTATGTGCCCATGGATAGAAAATATCAGTACCACTCCTGCTTCAGTCTTTATCTTGGTGCGTGTAATGACAAAAGGAAACCACAAGCCAACACAGATAATTCTCTAAACGTGAATGCGCGTATGCAAATATCAGTATTATGATGGGAGAACATCCAAAGCACAAAGAACAAGGGCTTCCAACCAACTCCCTTGCCTTCTGCAGGAGGAGAAGCCTGCTCTTTGGACAATTCATACAGCTGCTACTAATGTCAGTTCAGCACAGGCAGCTGCCACAAACACAGGGTCTAGCTGTAGCTAGTAGCCATATCTGGAAACCTTAGCCTCATCTGGGAAAGTAAAAATCAAAACCTTCAATTTCCACTTCTCTGGGGTAAAGAGCTCTCCTGAAATGTGGAAGAAGGATGGAAGCACTTTCCAAGCTGCCTACAGGCTTCTGCTTCTACTCCTCCAGCCAAAGGCCTGCCACAGAAGCTCTGCTCCCAGCGCAAGCAGGCCTATGGGGCAGCATCTGGGCTCCAGCCTCCTTTGCTCCCTCCTGCAGAAGACTCACAGACCCTGACCCTGGGGCAGAAAGCCTCAGATGAGCCCTTTGATACCTCCTGCACAAGAAAATACAACTGTTTCTGGAGTTCTCAAAATCTTTTCATGCTGCTACTTAAGACATCCACAGAAACTTCGGACACAGTAAAAGCTGAAGGGAAAAATAAATCATCCTCTTTTAGCGACTCATCTCTGAAAATCACCACTTGCTTCATCTCTTTCACTGATACACAAGAAATGCAGCACACAAGCCGTCCGTGCTTTGTTCAATTAAGCACTTGTGACACTTCAGAAGTTAGAGAAACACAGGCACCTACACACATGGGAAGCTGCAAAGACAGTGAAGAATATTACTTGAAATGAGAAACTGCAACCTCAGTAAGAATTAACTGGAGAATTAACTGGAAACAACTAATCAGGGATGCAGAACCCTGCAACACTATGATTTATTTAACACAGTCTAACAATGTCCACAGGCAATGCATCAAGCAGGAAATTTCAAAGCTGCAGGAGATTTCCGTCATCTAGCTTAACCTGCACGTTGATCAGAATTTACCTTCATATTAATCACTTGAGAACTCAGGCTAACACTCTCTTAAACACCCCTCATGATTATGCTTCACTTAACTCCTTGTCCTTATGCAGGTCACTCCATTGCTAATTGCACTTCTAGTTAGGAGAAAAAGTGTCTACTGTCTAATTTAATTTTGTCTTTTTTAGTTTCAAGCCGTTGCTCCTTGTTATGCTGTCTCAAGCACTGTAAATAATCCCTCCCCCTCCTCCGTATTATTACCTCTCAAATATTTATAGACTGTTATATCCACCCTTAGTCTCCTTTTCTACGAGCCATACATCATTTCTGTCACCCTTCCCTCTATCCTTTCAGATTTATCTATGTCCTTTTATAATGAGATGCTCAAAACTCTTCCGTGGTGTTCCCAAGTATGGCTAAACAGTCAGTGGAGAGAGGCAGACACAACCTACTTAACAAGCAATGCCTTTTCGAAGAACTCTGAGCAGAATGCCTGTGATTTCCGTAGAAACAGAACATATCACAGCCATGTGCACTGCTGAGTTCATTACAAAATGACATCAGTCAGAAATGAAAACAACCTGTTAGGGGAAAGCTTCACCCCAAACTGCAGAAGGTCTTCAGAGGTTTCCAGCCTGGGATTTACAGAACTGGGAAAACACCTTGCAGGCAGAAACCAATCTCTGGGAACTGCTTCCCAACACGAAGCCCGGTCTGTGCTAAGGTGACCGCAAAACTGCTAACATGCATGAACTCTTATATGAGTCCCAAACAAACATTATTCTTTTTCTCTCATTTTAACCATCATCTTAACAAAATAAACTGGAGAAAAAGCAGGTGGATATGGATAAAAAAGGCGCTGATCACAGGTAAAAGATTTTGGTGTGTGCATGTGTGTGTGTTAGATTAACACTATTTAGGTTGGAAAATACCTTCAAGATCATGAAGTCCAACCACAAGGAAAGAAAGGGTGAAACATTCCAGCTGTTAACAATCTAACTAGAGACATATCGTGCTCAGTCCTGATCTTTCATTTGAACAGACGTTTGTTGTCTATGGGAGAAGCTAGGTAAAAATACCAGGAAGCAACAGATGGGGTTTCATGGCTCCCAGTATTGAAGGAGAGTCAGCAGAACCAAAGGGCAGACAGCAAATGAAACTGATGAAGTACTGGCAGCACAAACAAGGGAAGAAAATGATAACTGGAAAGCAGTGAGGAAGCAATGACAAAAGGAGAGCATAGGGTGATGGCACACTGATCACTGCAGACTCACCAAGACCTGCAGCCACTACGCTAGGCAAAGCAGCTATCATCTTTCAATTGAGTTACTGTCATTAACAAAATAAACGTAGGCATTTGCCGTTTGAATGTGGTACTCAGGGATATGATTTAGCGGAGGGTTTTTAGAGTTAGGGTACTGGTTAGGCTGCGGTTGGACTTGATGATCTTCAAGGTCTTTTCCAACCTGGGTAATTCTATGATTCTATGACTTTGAAGATTCATAGAATAACTTAGCTTGGAAAGGACCCCGGGAGCTGCCTTCACAGTTGGATCATTCCCTTGAGTTTTGAGTCCCTCCAAGGTGGAGACCCCACAACCTCCCTGGGTAGTCTGTTCTACTACTTGAAACGTTCACAGAGCCTTCCTCATCTTGCTCATCTGTTGACCAGAATGAGACTTACTTGACAAAACTGAGATTCTGACTGCAGATGTGCTATACTACAAAGACTTAAAAGGATTTTCTTTAAAAAATATGCATTTTTTAAATCAGGCCATTATGTCTTTCAATTAGAATAGCTTATTCTTTTCCATCCTATTGCTAAATGCAGCAAAACAATGACTTCAAACCTGTAGCAGCAATGTTTGAAATCACAAGAATCACAGAAAAGGTCAACGAAAAACAGAATATCCAATTAGGTGCAATCATGCTGAAAAGGTAACAGAAAAGCAAAGGAAAAGAAGACAAATTATCAAGATGAAAACCCATCCATCCCTCAAAGAGTTTCAACATGAAGGGAAAATCTACAGACAGCAAGCTAAGAAGAGCACTATTTTGTTTCTATCATGCATAGTAAATGTAACAAAGGGAAATAACAAGTGCAGGGTTATTACTTGTATTTGCTGACAATACCTTAAACTTGTCAGCCAGCGACAGTACAAAGGCATGTAAACAATGCTGTTATTAACAGCAAAGCCAACAGCAAACAGACCCCTGTGGAACACAGAAGAAGGAGCAGGTATGTAGGAGCATACAGTACAGGTATGTAGGAGCATGCAGTAATTCTGCTTATACTGGATGCTTCTAAACTGGGCTCCTTTCTTCCAGCAATCTCTAAGTATTAAAACTGCAGAGATGGAAAACCAAACTGACACGTAACTAGAAGGATCCAGGCTTAAAAACGCTGCACTGAGACGTCTTGAGGGTACATTTTAAATACTTCTCTGCCACCTTTTCCTTAGGTTTCACAGATTTGCTAGATATGGCTGCCCTAGAGAAGGACAATTGCTTTAGATGCCCTGCAATCCCAACTTGTTGCCCTGTATGATTAAATAGCCTTTGTTTTCAAACTAGCTGTAATTCTTTTAGAGAAAACACACAGAAAATGCAAAATATATTTTCAAGACGTTCTGCTAAAGCCTGCCCACCCCTTTTCAACACCCTACAGATGCCCAGATGGATGTTATTTCTCCTGGGTAACACATGTCCCCCTCCAAAGCAAACACAGCTGCTGAGCCTAAGAAGGAAAACTGGCAAACCCCTATGTTACAACTATAATAATTCATTTTTCTCCCCTTCAAAAACAGCATGTCACAAAGGCATCTGAAAAACAGTCTCTGGCCTCTGCAGGTGCTGCAATATTTCTGATTTGCTGATAAAATGGATACAGTGAGGAAAGACTCTCTGCCTGGCACTGTCTGATTTGTGTGACTCCTTCACACATTACTCCTCCAGCGGCAAACAGTGCTCTGCATGGTGGACTTCAAAAGACAAACGACTCTTGTGAAGTCGAAAACTTACCCAAGGAACAGAATTACCTCTGTCAAAATGATCTCTAACGCGTGTCATACAGGGACTGCAGCTCTCCCAGGAGACCCGGACTTCTCCAGGGCTGGCAGAGAGCTGCTGGCTTCCATTGCAAAGAAAAGTTGGAGTCTGCCTACGTTAATTACTGTCAGTTCTCACAAAATCCAGACCTCAGCCTACCAAACTGAGGCACTCCGAGACATGCTCTGACATGAGTGGGACCTGCTGTGAGTGAGCCACCTCTCATTTCTTTGGTGCTGTGTCAATTTAATTCCAAATATCCAAATAATTCCCACTGTCCTTCCTCCATTCTCTGCTAAAGACTGGGTCTCTCACTTTGCCTGCCCATAGGGTACCAGTAAAATGACAGAACAGCAATAAAAGAACAACAGAATAACAGAATCATTACGGTTGGAAAAGACTTCTTGGACCATCTAAATCCAGTAGTCAACCCATCCCTACCATGCACATTGAATCACGTTCCTAAGCATCACATCTACACATTTCTTCAACACCTGCATGAAGCAGCTGGTCGTGAAACAGCCCAGTACTTGTAACCAGAGTCCCATGTCACACCAAACCCTGTGGTTTCTTATCAACCTCAGAAGACCTTTACATGCCACAAAAACCATGTGCCAGAACGACTGACTGAAAGAAAAACATACCATACTTTGCAGATATAAGCAGCATTCCTCACTGAAGAACTGAGTATTTCAGTTGCTAAGGAAAATCCATTTTAAGAAACTGATGACCGTAAACCACTTAAAATTATTTTCATCCCTTCTCTCAAAATAATAATTAAAATGAACTTAAAATTAGCCATTTTCACATTTTCGGTCTCTATCCGAGCACGTGATTGCCTTGAGCTTAATTGAATTTAATAAAAATAGTACAGCAGGGCAAACAGATACCTCTACTGATGCTTTAAAAACATTAGGATCAAAGCTTATGTAAACATTGTTGAAAACAGGACAATTTCACTGATTGTCCTTTCAGAGTAAGTACTTACTGGTTTAACAAACAGTTCTTCCAAAAGCTTCCCAAATAAATTTCTCCGCATGGCCTGAAATGGCCTGTGGAGCAGGACACACATTCAGTTGTTGTGCTACTGTCACTTAATGCAAGGCACTGTCCCCTTCAGAAACACCTCTTTAGCTCAAAAGAATATTAACCTGTATCATTAACATCGCACAGATCATTAAAAATGAATTACATTTTGTTTTTCTTTGTGGTTGTTTTTTTTTTCCTTTTCTGCCTATCACAAAGTCATTAAGTAGGAAAAGGCCTCTAGGAGCACCTAGCCCAACACCAACCACTCCTCACCATGCCACTGATGTCCTTCAATGCCACATCTACATGGTTCTTGAACACCTCCAGCGATGGTAACACCACCACCTCCCTGGGCAGCCAAAGAGGTGCAGTAGGGTGGAAAGACTGCCACCATCCTATCGTGGCTCGCTGCACCTGGCTGCACGGCACCACCCACACCTGATGGCAGCACACTTGCACGGCTCCTGCACTACACTGGAACTCTCCAGCTGTGCAGACAAGCAGCCAGTGAACGAGCAGCTGCCAGGACTGGCAGAAACACAGAAAGAAATGTGTCTGGGGAGAAAGGAGAAAAACTCCTAGTGAATCATTACTTGCAGGCCACAACCCATGAAATTCAATGCAGTGCTGGTCTACCCCGAGCTAATTTTATTTTTCAAGTGAAAATGAAACACAGTGGACCGGTTTCCTCCCCCTCGCTAGCTGCACCAGCAGCATGATGCAGCTGCTGGAGAGGGGAGCACAGCCCCGTGGCTGCAGGCAGCAAATGGAGCAGCAGTGCTGCCTGGGCAGCAAGGAGCGGTGGGCCCCTCACCAGCACTGACCTGGTGCACTGCTCGCTGCTGCTGCTGTGCTTGCGGAGTGCGCAGGGCTGCTGCTGTCCTGCAGGAGACAGGAGCTGCTGCTGCTACTCTTCTTGACAACTGGCTCTGGTGCGCTGGGCAGGGGCACAGGGTGACTGATCCCCAGCTCCTCTTCCTGGGCTTGCTGCCTCCTCAGCGCAACCTGGGGATGAGAAAGCAGACGTACAGCTCAAGCAGTGCATAATGGCAGCAAAGCAGGACTCAAACCCAAGGCAGGGTTTTCTTCTCTGTACTTTACACTGCTGACATCACAACCCAGCCAGTGGGTACAGGAAGATAAAAGTGAGATTGCAAAGCTATTTAAAACCCCTTTTCCATGCAAACACATGTGAACGAACCCATGAAATTTTGGAGCCACACATATAGTAAAGCTGATGGTATAGCTGCTCTTGGTTAGAGCATACTGTCAAAAGCATCACTCTGCTGACAAACAGCTCCCAGCGACAAGAAATTGGTCTGCTTTACTGTAAGGCAGTAAAGCACAAGGGCTTATCCATGCAACCTGGTGCTCCTCCCAAGTCTGCTGGGCTGCCTTGCAGCTCCCCGCTGGAAACCATGCACCCTTTAGACCTTGCGGGTGCTAAACAGGCTGTGGAACAACAGCAGTGTTGGGGAAGAAGCAGGAACTGCTGCTGCTGTGTGCTGTGTGTTGGATTTCACTGGGACACTGCAAGATGGCTCTCTGCCTCCTTCCTGCCTCTGCTGCTCTGTATGTGCCATGCTCAATAGGCACTGAGGGCTCCCCAGCAGACCTCTGGGCAGCAAGGCAGTCCAGCATGGCTCTGCCCATGCCAAGCTCCAGCACAATGCCAGACAGCCTGCCTACAGCCACCTCCCTACACCTTGCCTCACGGCTGCTGGCTTCCATCTGCACCCGAATCCCAGGGGATCTGCCCCAGGCTGCAGACTGCAGTCGTGGGCTCTTCTTCCATAAGTTCTCCTGGATGATTCCCCAGGAGTCCTCTCTACCACCTGGCCATCCTCAACAGCAACGCTGTTCTAACACAGACATGGTGTACCACCAAAGAGAAATTAGGGACAGCTGGTGAAACACTTTTCTGAGCAGGCAGTGTAGGTGTGCACGCACTGCAGGACTCAACCCCACTCCTTGCGCTGACCCCACAAGTCGACAGCACTGACCCACAGCATTCCTCTGGTGCGGAAGGACTGCTGCAGGGATGCATCAGAAGGGGTACAGGCAATGTGGCTCCCGCTTCAATACGGCTCAGCGAGGGAGGGAGGGCCTCAGTGCCACCTCCCAGCTAGGTAGCGAGCAACAACACAGTTGTCACCTGCGTGGTGTGCCAGCCCTGTGACTGCGCTGCGACTGTCTGATGAACAGCCCTGCGCAGGACGGGACGCAGCCTGCTCTGCTGCTGAGCACCGTGGGTCTGCCCTTTAGGTTTAGGCGTACCTGGCTAAGCACTGAGCCTCTGCACGCAACAAGAGGGGAGTTTGGAAAACGCTGTTTTAAAAAAAAACAACACAACTGTCTTTTTAGAAATGAGCTCAATTAAAGCCACACAGGCTCAGAAAAGAAATGGATGTACTGAACGCAAAAGCTGCAAGTAGAAAAGAGCTGCTAATAACTGGCTGAGCAGGCTATTGCCTAGCTAAAAGCAAGTTGTCTAAGAGGACGGAAAGCCCAATGTGATGCTAATTAGAAGCTCTCGAACAGATTCACTTATTGAAAAGGCACAAGCGCGCTTTAGTTCCAGCGGCTTTTATAGCAGCAGCACGGTCAGAAGCACTGCCAGGTGCGCTCCGCTGCCACTCTGAGCGCAGAGATGAAGCCGCCTGCTTCAGCGTCGAGGAAACCCCGCATTTCTGCGCGCAAATTAATTAACAGCGGACGCTGCCCGAGCTCCTGCTCCCGTCGGGAAGGGCAGCGGCTCGCTCCCCGGCCCGGCCGGCCCCGGCTCTGCGGGCAGCTCGCTCACCGGCCGGCCCCGTCCCCGCTCGCCCCGCCGCGCGGCGTGGAGCTGCGGTCGATGCGGGCACCGCTCCGCCGCCCCGCGTCTCACCTGCGCGGCCATCACCCGCTGCCGCTCGGCGATCAGGCTGCACTTCTTGCACTGGCAGTCCCGCCACATGCAGAACCGCTTGTGCCCCTTCAGCGGCGAGGAGTAGCCGTGGTTGCGGCAGCGGGCACACTTGGGCAGACGAGGCAGCTTCTTGCCCGCCGCCGGGGCGGCCGCCATTTGGGACGCCGCCTTACCGAGTCCGCCCGCCTTGTCCCCCGGCCCGGCGCCGTCCGGGGGTTTGCTGACGGCCGGGGAGTCACCGGGCATGGCGGCCCGGCGAGGCTTCGGCGCGGCTCTGCCCGACCCGGCCCCGTCCCGTCGCGCCCCGTCCCGCCACCCCCCTCGTTTTGGCGGGAGGCCGCAGCCCGGCCTCGCCCCTCCCGCCGCCCCCCGCCCCCGGGCCGCCGGCCGCCATCCCTCGTCCCCCGCGGGCCGGGCGCCGGAGCGGGTCGCCGTGCCCGCCCTCCTCGTCCGGCCCGGCCGCGCCGTCGGGGTGTCCCGCGCGGCCCCGCCGCGGAGCACGGCGGAACCATCGGCGGTCCCCGCCAGCGGCGTTCCAAGGCCCCGCTTCGCGCCCCGCCGCCCGCGCGGGGTCCGGCACACGTGGGGCAGTGCTTCCGTGGGCCGCAGGGGAGCGCGGAGAGCCGGCCCGCCCGCTCGGTAACGGCTTCGGGCGGCCGAAGCGGCGCTGCAGGGAGTCGGGGAAGAGGCATTTCTCTTTTCCGTCGGCTCCCGCTCAGCCCGGCGCGACGTGATTTACAGCCCCGGGCGGCTCTGCTGATATTATTTACAGTATTAATATTTCCTCTGTTACACCTTTAAATCTTTCCGGGCTCAACTTTAGATGACGCTATCTGCACGGTGAAATGAAACTATTAAATTACATCTCCATCTAAGATGAATGACAACTGTCACAGGAGTGACTCGACAGAGATGAAGCAGAAAGCGCCTGAGATTACGCGGGGCTGATTTATAAAGATTGCATAAAGATTTCTATAACCCAGCTTCATGACTCAGCATATCGGATGGTAATAAGTTACAGTAGGTAGAAATTTATTTCTGCTGGAAGAAGCCAAGGAGAGCTTCCCCCTCCGCTCCCAGCAGCCCTCTCCCGCTAGCCCTGCACGGGCTGAGCCCGCAGACCGCCAGCCGCCAGCACCGAGCCCCTCCGGGGGGAGCCTTGCGGCCGGGTGCTTTGCAGTACGAAACATTAATCTGATGGCACAGATGCGCGTGGCATTGCCCTCCTCAAACTGACGTGCCCCGTCTGAGCGCAGCCTCACCCCGCAGCGCGGTGCTGCGACCACAGCCGGAACGGGAGTCGCGCCGTTCTGCTGCACGGTGAACGGCGCATCTCACCGATAACGTTTAAGCTATGAACGATGCAGGCGGGCGCCCTTAGCTTCGTAGGCTGAAAGTGAAATCCGTCCCTGAATGAAGCCTTTGGCATCTCCTAGGGGCACTGATCGGGTTCCGAAGTTGTTGGCTGCAAGTCAGCCCTGAAAGGGAATCTCCAGGTTGTGAAGTTCTTTTGTGACTGGGTAAGCCCCGGCAGGTGCCGCGCGGCCGCTCAGATGCAAATCGTCCTGAATGCAAAAGGAGATTGGAAAAGGAGGCTAAGTCGTCGGGAAAAGGAAGCGAGGCAAACAAAACAACAACAACGAAAATCAGAGTGTGTAAAGGTAGGAGGAGAAGGAAAAGGACAGCAGAAATGACGGGAGGAGGAAGAGAAAAACTGGAAGGAGTGAAAAAAGAGAGAAGAAACGTGGTGCGTGGAATGGGCCGAGACAGGCAGTGATAGCAGCCACTGACTGCATACAGGTGGTGTTTGTCACTTAGGAACTAAGCGAGGCAGCTGAAAAAAAAAAATAAAAAATCACAAGATGTGAGTAATGCAACAGTTCCCACCAGAGCACAATTTCATCTGTATTTCGTGTGTGTATTTCATAGTCCTGCTTTTCAGGACTGCACCACAGAGCCCCGTTATCCACGATGTCATGAGACCTATTGGTGAGGAGCTAGGTATTAATTAGTTCTAACCCCAGTATTTAGTTTTCTGGGTGAATGCCACCGAGATAGACAGGTGCCTGCTGAGTACAAGGGCACAGCCAAGCCTCCAGCTATGGATGCCTTTGTTTTAGTTTGCTCATGACACGCTTTGAGGATGGTTTTAGCTTGTAATGTTGTTTGTCTCTGGTTTGTTGTTGGTTTTCATGAGCGTTTGATGAGGATGTCAACACATCACTGGGCTGGCTGTCCGTGGATTCATGTGGGAAGGAGGGATGGTTGTCACTACCAACAGCTGTAATACAGACCTGAACAGTGCAAACCTTCAGGAAATCAGATACACTTGTTCAGTGCATCTGGGTGCTTCTAATTTGATGCTAGCAGTGATGTCAGTGACTTAGCATCACTGTTGTTTGCTGACGCCTTTGGAAATAAGGACCTTTAAGAATTGTTTGTGATGAAAACTTGGAAGAAGAACCTTCTTACTGTCTGTCCTTCAATGTTTTTGCACAAGTCTCTCAAGTACAAAATGTCATCTGTTTGCAGTGATCTGTCTGCTGCTGTTTCAAGTCTCTTGAGGATTCTTTGCACCTAGAAAAAGCCATATTTACTAACAGAGCCATTGACTCTAGGGGCAGCTATGCCTCCACGATTTCATTTGGCGTGCCTGAGCAGCTCAGTACAGAGGACACAAACTAAAAAGGTCCTAATTCTGACAGCGTTGCTTACAGAAAGGAGATCACTGGTTTCACCAGTGTCAGCAGGTTGAGTGCATTCAGGGCTTGTCTCCCCTGTAAACAGATTCCAAAAAGTTTTCTCTGGATGGGTAGGAAACTGGGAGGAGATTATATTTCTCCTGTATGTTCTGCGGCTAAGTCAAGAGTGCTTCTCCCTAACACCGTTCTGAAAAATAAATGATTTTCTGTAATTCATACTCTGGAATTCTGTACTGAGCAAAGTAAGTTCATCTTTTCTTGTTTAAAGTAGCTGGAAAAAAAAATAACGCATCAGTCCATGGCTGCAGAGGAGTACAGTTCTCTGCTTTCCCCCTGGTTCCTCCTTTAGACCCCAGCCTTTGTGCCACAGTGCTGTGGTCATTTGTGTACCACAGCCCCACGGCCAGTTCTCTGCAGCAGTGAGAAGTGTTTGGACGCAGCTGGGGGCAGTGCAGGATCATCTTCTGTTCCAGACATCAGGACCTCGCTTCATGGGACTTCAGACCCTCGTGTTTTTCTCTGTATCCCAAGATTATGTACATCCTGGGTCTCTGCTAGATCTGATCCTTTTTAACTTTTGTATGTGTCCTCTAACTTTTTTGCCGCTCCAAAAGTAATGCCTCCTGTTTTTACGATGCCAGCCCATGTTATCAGAGGCAGATGTCGGTGGTATGGCAGTAGAGGCTGCACCTTCCCACCAGTATCCTGTTACTTTTTGTTGCCATGAGACAAATGGCAGCAGAGGGACAGTCTGACTCTATGGCGTCTGTTGTAGAAATGCAGATGAAGCAAAGGGGTGCAACTGAATTCCTCCATGTAGAAAAAATGGCACCCACTGACATTCATTGGTGGTTGCTGAACATTTATGGAGGCCAAGCAGTGGACGTGAGCACAGTGAGGTGGTGCGTAATGCATTTCAGCAGTGCTGACAGTGCCGTGGAAGCCCTATTCCAGTTGGCCATACACAGCTGTCATACCACAGAAAGAAGAGTATCTCAATCAGCTCATCTGTGCGAATCAGGTAATGGTGTTGACTATGTTGCAAAATAGGGTTTTGTAGCTGAGAATTTGCTATATCTAATGGTGTTATTGTGCTCTTTGTATCTGTTGTAGTTTCCATGCAAATAAATACGAGGCATTACTTTCAGTGCAAGCATCATATGTATGTATGTGTTTGTTTGCAGGTACTGGGTCAAACCAGTGGGTTTTTGCTCCTTTCTTTGCAGCAGATCTTTCTGACTCCCCCAGGTCACTTTACAGACCAAACCACAGGGGTAGTTGAGATCTCCTGACTCCTTCATCTGCAGCTGCAGGACTGTGGATGTCCTGGCTGCTATGCAGCCGTCAGTCATCAGAGCAAGCAGTGTACAGCTGCTCCATCTCCAGTGCTCATGTTGTGACAACCCACACATGTCTTTTATGCAAGTGATCCTCCTGTGTCAGTAGCTCCCTATGCAAAGATAAGCATCTGCTGTAGGGATGGACCCCATCAGGACTGTGACAACTGAAATGAAGTGTACTGTACGTACTGTACTCAGTATCCCAAAGATAGTTCAGGAAAAATCCAGTAGGTGGCATAAAGAAGCCATGCTTCTTTTTGCAGTTTTACTTCTTCCATTCTTCCTTATCTTAAACCCAAAGTTTTGTCTGCTGGCTCTTAAAACAACCCTGCAAGCTGCAAATATTACAAGCACAGATTTTTTTTTAATACTTTCTGGAGGTGTATGTATTTTTTGTGTCTTTCTTTATTTGTCCTTTGTTACAGGTTATGACTCCAGTGTGGGTTGCACCACAGCCTGGAGGTGAGGATTTCTTCTCAGAACAGACAGATCTGAACCCAGACCTTGCACTGAAATTGTCCCATGTTTGAAAGGGTTAAAAATCAGCTCCAGCATTGTCAGCTCAGACACTTCTCTACTATATACTATGACATAGGGTTAGCACCAGCAGCACTGCTCAGTATCACTGGAATCTGACAGTCCACTAATCGTTTTTGCTAAAAGTCCACTCAAGCAAACCGAGTCTTTCATTCCAACATAAGCTTCTGAGAGTTGCAGCACTTCTTAGTTGCTCATTTGTGCACCCAGTGATCAGGTTTTCCATGACTAATGGAGGTCAGATGTTGCATTTATGTTGACTGGGCATGGGGCCTTCATGTGCCCATACCCTCAATGTGCTGCTGGCTTTCTCTAGGAGAAGGTAGGAGAGGCACACGGTCTTGGGTTGTCTCATTCCATCAGTCGGGAAGGCTGCTGTTCCTTGCTCTGCTTGCAGTGCTGAGGTCAATTCAAGGCACTCAGCTCACATCCCCTCCCTCAGGAAGACCAGGTGTGACATGTGCCCAAGGGATCCTTTGCAGAGGAGAGCAGAGACCTGCTGCTGTAGGAAACATGACCACTGAGTGGGTGTTTCATTGGCACTCTGCTTGCCTGATGTTCTGGTGGTGCAGAAAGAGATCTCCACATCGGCGACTTCAGGTGAGCTGCAGCCACCAGAAGGCACTTGTTTGAGCAAAAGCATGTTTGCTGGCAAGATATGCATTTGATGGAACCTAGAGTTTGATGTTCAGAACCTCAGGGTTTTAGTAAAAGCTACTTATGTAAAGACTAATAAAACCCATCTGTAACAACAGAAAGCCCTTCCTCTTTGCTCTTGTGAGACTGGCCAGCAGTGAGGGCCCACAGTACTGAACAAAAGCACAACTCTCCAGAAACAAAATTCACTCCATTACATCGTGCCACACGCTGTATAAAAACAAGGGAGTTTTCGAGTACAATGAAGCAAATAAAATGAATGTACTCTTATTATATCTCATCATGTCTCATCTGTGACTAGTTTTTTTCTAGTAACAGATAAAGAAAAGTTTACCATTTCTTTCACTGAACGCTTGTGTTCTCTGTTTCCAGTTTTCCTTGTGCAAGTGAGGATAATTTCATCGCTGACGTAAGGCCTGAAGAGGATGTACTGTCAGCTGCTTGGGGATTTCAGCCGTTCAGTCCAAACAGCCAAATATTAAATGGCTAAAGCCAATCATTAAATGGTTAAATTGGCTATTTGGAAGCATTATTAGGTGCAACTTTTAAAATATCAGTAAAAAAGTGAACATGGAGAAAGCACAGGACTGCTCTTCAGTCTTCATTGCTCATTTTCAGCACACTTAAAAATTAATTGGATCCAGTGACTTAGAACATTGAAGACTCTTGCATGACTCATTAAGCTGACACTTCTAACATTTGTAATTCGCTGTAAGAGTGATAGAATCACATAAGCCATCTATATGTTTGAGCTCTTTCATCAGGGTAGGACTAGCGCAGGGAATGCCCTTAGATTTGAGTATCGTCATCAATTCAGCTCTAAGACATCTGTAATGGAGCCGAGTTTGATAGGCTGCCAGAGTGTGACAAACTGAGCTCCAGCCTCTTAAAATCGCCAACACAATTAATTGCTACTTTTTTATTTATAGTCTTCAGTCTTTTAATGGATACTGTGAAATTCCCACTTCATCGAGCAAGTCCATTGGTATTCAAAGGAACAAATAGATCATTTCAAATTATAAAGCACTCGTTTTGTTATCTGCTTTCTTTTTTAATTGTGCAAGATCCGATTTTACATTCTTTATCTTAAATAACCCAAAACTGATGGAGTTCCTCGGTGACAGAAGGTGCAGGTTTTGGTGTGTGTAACTTACCGGCTGCCTGATTGTTTGCATTTCCTATAATCTCTGTGCTTGATAGAAGCAAATGAATGGTTACAGCAGCTTTCTGTGCATTTATTTTCACAGGGAGCTTTGGAGGTAGAACCCAAATGCTGACACAGAGCCTTGGTGTCCTCATCCCTGGTCCCCAGAGTGGATATCCTGGAGATGTGGGCCCATCTGTCATGGACAGCCTTGCAGGGTGCTATCAGGATGAAGATAACCACAGCACTCAGTTGACTTCCTCAGGTAACTCCTATCGCTGTATGTCAGTCAGCACGTCAGGGTTGGTGATCTCTGCACATCTTATGTGCACGTTGGCTAATTAGGAGTAATTGAGTTTCTCCAGTTCTATTGGCTAGAAGGTGCTAAGGAAGCCGACACATTTGTTACAAACAATTTCAACTGCCAGGCTATTAATTTTAATTAGGTTGGCTTTGTCTAGACACGGAGCTGCCTTGTCAGGTGATGGGGACACAGCATGGAAACTAATTAGGCCAGCCTTCTAATTTTCTGTCATCCCTATGCAAACAACCTCCTGCAGATGCCGGAGTAAAAATATTTGAAGCCCAGCTCTGTGATGCTGGCCAAGTTCACACAAGTATTCACTTGCTTGAACAAGACATATTTAAATACGATCAGAGTTTTAAATTGTATCAGATAGCCCACAGTAAGGTTAAGAACAAAGAGCACCTTTGCTGCACAGTGCTTTAAGATGCCCGTTTTTGAGAAACGAAGGCATGGAAATTGCCTTTCTGATACAGAAAGGCCACTTCCCTGAGCTCAGGGTGCCTGAAGGTAGGTAGGCCACAGCTCTGAAATTGCCCAGCCATTCACTAACAACACACACCCTGCTGTCCTTGGTACTCCCTTCATTCTAGACCAGTTGCCTGGACGTTCCTTAGTCAACAGCCCATTGCCCTGTAATGTTCTGCTCTGCTGGGTTAAGAATACAGGCTGTAACCAAGTCCAGTGATTGACTCTTATCTGCTCTGGTGAGATTCCTTCTGTCACTGAAAGCAAACAAAACTGACCATTAGAAACAAAATGAAAATTACCCTCCTTTTTAAAACAAACAAAAAACAAACAAACAAATAACAAACAAACTTGCCAGCTCAGATCTTGACTTTTGTTAAGATAGATGTTGTAGAGCTGGGCAGTGATGTATCAAAAAATACCTTGTATTTACCTTGACTTACTATTCAAAGAAGGTCCCTAAAACGATTGCTGTTGTCATTATTAAGTTCTAACAGGCACCGCTTTAGCAATTCAATGAACACTAATGAAAGAGGAGGATGCACAGGCAGTCGTTGCTCACAGGTGGATGAGTGCAAGCGATAGTGATAGAAGCAGACAGTGTGGTCCACCACTGCAGTTAGGAGCCCAAACGCTGGGTTGCACAGCCTCCTCCTGGCAGGAGCTGGAGGAGCAGCTCTCACACTCGGCCGTGTTGCTACAGAACAGTGGGAAGGACAGATGCACCATGGTGAGAGATTCATTAGTTTGCTGGCAATTGTCGGTGCTGGAAAATGGTACAGGAGCCAGAGATGGGAGCGAGCTGCATATCTGCTTTGTAAATCTGCAGTCTGTGTTACATTTTGAGTAAAACTCTTCAGGATATCTAGTTCCTGAGCTCAGCTTGTGCAGTTCTGGAACAGTGTGTTTAATCCTGCTGGTCCTTATGCTCCTCAGTGATGCTCACCAGCAGTGGACTACAGGATTCTCTGGGCAGTCCTGAGATACGCAGCCTGTTTTCCTGTTTTGTAACCATCTTTGAAGAATCTTTCAGACTTCTTCAAGAGAATTATAGACAAACTTATTTGGTTGGAGGAAGGCTTCAGCCCTGTTCATCTGCTGCTATAAGTTATGGCACTGGCTCTTTTAATCTGTCTTGGCCTTGTTAAACCTCACTAGATTCTTATGTGTCCACTTTTCAAGCAAGTCCAGGTTCTCTGGATGGTATCCCTCCCTTCTACTGTATCAGCTGCACCCCCCATCGTGGTATTGTCAGCAAACTTGCTCAGGATACACTCAGTCCCACTGCCTATGTCACTGATACAGGTGTTGAAGAAAACCAATCCTGGTACTGATCCCTGAGAGATACCACATGTGACCATCTCCACCTGGGCATAGAGCCATTAACTACAACACTCTGGCTGTGATCATCCAACCAATTCTTTAACCACTGAACAGTCCATCCTTCAAATCTGTCTCTCTTCAAATAAAGATGTGGTACAGGTCCATGTCAAAGGCCCTGCACAGGACCTTTGTGATGGTGGGGGACAAGCTCGTGCGTGTGTCCCACTTCAGGCACCAGAAATAAGTCCGTTTCACCAGCTTGCGTGGCAAGTGATTTTGTTGGTGTCCTCAAGGAAGTCACTGTGTAAAGTGAAAGAAGCTTCAGTTCCTAGAACTTGTCTTGTAGACAGCCTTCCAAATGTTGTGCAGGCCGGTGCATCAGAAGCAAGAAAACACCACCCTCAGATTTCCATGCAGGTAACATCAGGCTCACAAACCTCTCCCATGCTGACCCTGTGGGAGAGCTGCAGGGGCACTGCAGTTTAGCACAGTGTTATGCGTGCCTTTCTCTCTGTGGAATTTACATTTCTGCTAGCAGCTGTTTTGCAGCTCCCCTCACTGCTTCCAAAAGCAGTGTTGGGACACGGGCCACAGCTCTTGATTCCATATCTCAGGAGAATATTCGTTGGCAGAAGGAAAATAAATGAGAGCATAGCACAGCTCTAAGAAGTACACCCCACCCTCCCAGTCCGGTGGCTGCTGCTAGAGGTGGCTGCTCCCAGGATCCTGGCCTGCTGCCATCTGCAGAGGTCCTCCCCTCATAGCATGTTTCTCCTGGCTGCACATCTTTAGAGGTATGCAGACATACCTCCAAATATATATACGTGTCTGCTTGGTCTGCAGTTCTTGACACACTTCTGACAAAACACGAGTTTTCACATGAAGGCCAGAACATGCAATCATCTAACAACAGCTAGGGTCCGTGGCAAGCTCACATCATTGCTTTAAAAATTCACCCACCTCAATAGAAAACCCCTCCTTTTTACAGAGCTAACCCGAGGAACTTCCTCACCTTTGGTTCTATCTCTTGCCTTACTGCCCCTTTGGAAGTCACCTGTACTGCATATTATTTCAGCAGTCCCATTCTGGGGGTGTGTTACATCCCTCATAGATAGGAATCCCCTCTCAGCAAAACATCAGTCTCCCTTTGGACATCTTGCTGAGGGCCAGGTGCAGAAACACACACAGGCCATTTCTACTCTCATCACAAGCAGCTCTTCCTCAGCTCACTCTCAGGAGAGGTTTCTCCCCGTGACGCAGGTTTCCAGCCTTCTCCCACTCCCACAGACTCGCATTATTTTCCCTCAGTTGTTTCATGATGATTTTCCTAATTCTCATTTCCAAATCACATGTTTTTTTTATCAGCTCATGTTTCTAATCTCTCCCAACCTCTTCACGCAGCTGCTCTGCACACACCCCTCCCGAATCTGCATGAAGACATGAACGAGCTTCTTGCTCCTGCTGCTAAACCACCTCCTGCAGGTTAAGCCACCACGAGTGATACATGTGGTCAGTCTGCAAAATTCTCACAGCAAGCTTGCAGGAATGACTGTGGGGTGTGGGGAAGCCATTTCCCGGTCCATCCACTGCCTGCTGACACCTCCCCAGTGCTACAGGGCTGTGAGTGGCTGCCCTGCAAGTCCGACACACCTTGGGACTGGAGAAATGGGCCCAGAAATGCCCAAAGGCAACACAGGCGCATCACAGTTCGCTCACCACAGGCAGCAGTTGGCTTGTAGCTGTCTCTGAAAGACATGGCAATTGACTTCTGCTCTTCATGTCTGAAGGTGTTTAATAATGCTCTGCTTGAGGGGTATAATGGTGGTTTTATTTACAGATCTCTACGGCAGAGGTCTCTGAAGGGCAGTTTTATATAGCAAGAGTTATTTAAAAGGCAGTTTGTCTTTGCTCGTGCTGGCTGTGTTGGCTAACCAAACAGAACATGCACGGAAATGGTGCCCAGTGGGAATTGGCCGAGGGAAGGTACGTCACTCACCTGGACAGTGGCACAGGGTGAAGCAGCAGGAGGATAAAATAGCACAGGATGATGAAGCCCATTATGCTTCCTTGTGCCACGCTGCCCCTGCAGAGGTGCAAACGGGTGCTGTCTGGAAGCTCCCGTTCTTGCCAGTATACATCTCCACTCATGGGAGTCCAGCAGGGAGTGGGTGTGTGTGGAAACAGGCTTATCTTTTTCTTCTGACGCGGAAAGCTAGAGGTGCATATCATGGCAGAAACAGTACACTTCCAACAGAGCTCTTGAGGCACTGAATTCATGAATTGCTCCTAACAGGGAACTGTCTGATACACTGACTGATGTATGCATATACTGCTTGCAAGGCAGTACCACTTCCAGCATCACTGAATCTGGTGCATTGCTCCAAAAACCTGTCAGGAAACATGTGTTGTTCCACACACACTTCTGGAAGTTGCTACAATCATCTCTGAAAACAAGTAGTTGTGGTGTTTCCTGCTAAATACTTTTACAGAGGCTCCCAGTCGCCATTCTGCAGGCAGTAGGAGCACGTTCCTGCCCAGCAGAACTCATAAAGAAGCAGCAAGGCACTGATCTGCTGGGTGATGTCAGCCAGGTGAACCGTGCAGCAACTGGCAGAAATGGACAGCAATTGGTAGCTGAACTCTGACCAGGCACTTGGGTTCATCACAGGCGTGCAGAGTCACAGCTGCCAAACGCAGCAGGAGTCAGCAGGGACCTTTTCATTGACTTCACTCTGCATTACACCAGGCCTTCGGGAGTGAGGTCAAACAGTTCTGCAGTCCTCAGATGGAGTATGAAAGAAATCCGAATCTCAGAGTTCCTTTCCTCTAATCTCACCATCGTCTCCTCCCGGAATGCTTAGCTCCAAATCCTCCTTGCATGTTTGCTGGCACTGCTGCCTGACCTCCTGCTTCTGCTCCCTGCTCAGGGGCAGACCAAGCGCCCACACTTCACCTGCACCCCAGGGATGCAGACCCAGTTTGGACACTTCTCCTTTTTGCTGGGAAGGGTTTGTGGTTAACCTTTCTGTCAGTGGATCTGGATGCAGGCACGAAAAGGATAAAGCCTGCATGCAGACAGAGCCCAGCAGTGAGCTGCTCACAGCCAGTTCTGCTGCTGCTGTTCAAAGGCACAAAGATGTCTGTAGCCTTTGGGCTGCTTCCATCCCAGCAAACTGAGCCAGGCCTGTGTCAGGGACTGATGCCAAGGCTTGTATTACTCACACCAGGCTGAACTGGCCTCAGAGCAGCCTGGCTTCTCAGCCAAAAGCATGAGATATCAGGAGGAGCAGACAGAAGTCTATCCCTAGAATAACACCGGTTCTTTCAGTTCCATCAAAATAGTAACTCTGAAGGTGTGCCTTGCAAAAATGCATTTAGATTAATTGCCATCATGTAAAGATGGGGACAGGTAACCAGTAACCCTCACTTCTTATCATCTCTTAGGGTGACCTTAAGCAGCACTGAGCTTCATTTCACGTGTAACAGCGTAACTGGAAAAAAGACAGTAAAGTCCTTTACAGCCTTGAAAAAGTGTCAGGGATTTTATGTATTCACTGAAGCTCGGAGTTCAAAGGTGAAGACAATATCACGCTTTGATATTCCGAGAGTCAATCATCATCTCATCTCAACTGGAAAACAAATGCCTGGGAGGGTGTGTGGGGGGAGTTCAATTCAAAGCTGGTATGCATGGCAAACCCCCTAATCCCAGCACCTGTGATAAATGCTATCCAGCACTAGCAGGTGGAATTCAACTTGGCTGGCACAGGAGGATTGAAATGTTTTGGGGAACCTCCCATTTCCTGGGGAAGACAGTGACATTCACAGTGTCAGCTACTTCAGGTGTCAACCTCCTGGGGACAAGAGGGCCATCAAAGAGAACAAACGGTAAAGGAAGTAATTATATATATATATATATATAAAACAGTTACTTTTCACAGTTTTCCTGAGGTGACATGGCACAATGGTCTACTTCAACAAACAGATAAAGCTGGGAGCACCCTGCTTTACGTTTTAGTCCAGGACAACAAGCCTTTGGGAGGAAACTGGACTTTGCATGGATGCAGAATCTAGCTTCCCCTGGAGGTTTTTAAGCTCTAGTTGGCCAATGACAGGCCAACCCTATTGCGTACAAAGACAGGGTACCTAAACAAACCCAGTAAGTCTGATCTGTGCAGCCCTCCTCTTGCATGCAGTTGGAAGAGTCAGGTTGCTCCTGACACTTCTGCCAGCCATTGCCATCAGAAAGCAATACAATCATGTTGAACAGCTGTACCACCTAACATGTCTGTTTCTGATACACCAATTTGCTACATTCTCCTAAAAAAAGAGAGAGGCACGTTCATTTTCCACTCTCCTTCAGGTAAAAAAAGTTGTATAAAGGTAGGTTTGGTGCATCTATCTCTGTCATTAGACACTAAAATCACCGAACCAGTTATTTTAAACCCTTCTAGGATAGCTGCTTGCCCAAGACTCCCACTGATTTGTGGAGGGAGAAACAGGAACACGAACATTTTAACACATGAGAGTCCTCTGCTCTGAAACCTAAATTCACAGATGCTTCAAATCTTTGACCTCAGGCTACAGGACAAAGAAACAGGCACGTATGCAAATGATCCATAGGAGCAGCACAGTAGTGCAGCACGAAAAATAATGTTTGAAAAAATGTTTTGGTGACAAAAACCTGTCGGACATGCTGCTGTGAAAGGTATCTGCAGCAGCAAAACAGATGCTACTCAAGAGGATGTCGGATGGCTCGACAAACTCTTTGAGAAAGTCGGATTTTGGAGTGACCAACAGGCTTTGCAGCTGCTGTCATGAGGTAAAAGCCAGAGTTAAGGGTCTGATTACTGATTTCCTTAAGGAAGCACAGCTAAAAAAGTTAAACTTTTGGTGAAATAGAAAGTAGAAACCTGTCCCTGGTCTAGATTCTGTCCTGTTGGTATAACAGTCTCTCCACTAGAGAAGAATTTAATCCATTAGATTCAGGCAAGTGTGTATAAATAAATAGCCTGGACTTTCTGTGGCTGTGGAGGGGATCAAACTTCCACAAACTCTGTTGGACCAGAAGCTCCCCCTGTGCCAACATGAGCATGAGATTTCTAAGGAAGCCCGTGCTGGTGTCATGCACTCCATGTGCCTGATGCTCAGGCAGAGACACTGCTGCATTATGGATGTGATGCAGCTGGCATGAGGCCCCAGCCCTGCTGACAATGGGTCCTGCATTGTGCCACCGCTGATGGGTGTGCACGTGGGGCACAGCTCAGCTCCAGCACACGTGACAGTAGGCACTGACCATCTCCAACTGAGTGCAGCTGGCAAAGAATGAAGCATTTTTTACTATTTATTTACTTATTTAACTGCTACCTGCTGTCAGCCTGGTGTCAGAGAGAAGACCTTGATTTCACAACGATTTGTCCAACTGGTGATATGCCTCTTTAACTAGCAGATAGGTAAGATAGGTAAGAATCCACACAGAATTGGATGCTGCATGGAATGAGAAGTACAACATGCAGAAGATGCAATAGCAAAAACTGACTGACCATGAAGTGGGGGAGTTTCTTTGGGACTACAGTGTTGAGACGTACTCTGGAAGACAAAGCCCGAAGGCTTTTAATTCAGTTGGTCATTGCTTTACAAAGAGCTATGTTAAACCACCAGAGCACTGTTCTTTACTGCCTCCCCACAATGCCTCACCTGAACAGCAGGCTCCATGCTGCTCCATGCAGCCTTCACAGCAGGCACAAGAATAGCGAAGGCAGGTCTCTTAGTCAGAGCTTTTCACTCTACCAACCTGAGCACTGATGGCGTCTGTATCAGCAGCCCCCAAGGGTTGAAACTACCCAGTCCTCCCTGCCTTGCTTTACCAATCCATCCTGTTTTGCTGCTGCATGTATAATATGCAGCATTTCTGGATGATGACAAATCACGCGTAAAATAGGAGAGGAATAAAACAGCATAATGAAGTTTTATTCTGAAAATATGGCAAGAGTCTAAGGCACTTCAAACATTTAAATACACATGACTAAAGTGAATGTGACAAGGTAGTAGCATTCCATAAATATGCACCGAGAACTACACTCATTTCCACTCATGGGGAATATACAGCTGGTACCTCTAATTTTACTCTCCAATAAACATGAATGGAGCTTATACATTGACACAGTTAATAAAAATATGGTAATGTGACATGTAATTCTTCATGTAGTTTTTAATTACTAAGGAATATAAAATGTTGAAAATACTGTGCGAGTTAATTTTATAGATATTATCTTTCATATAAAAGTTATACATTATCCCCAATTAGCAACAAGTTACTTAGTGAACTTCTGAACTCACGAGAGGATCTATCCCCAACATCTAATCCAGTCACCCACCAGCTCAAGCTTCACTGAGCTCACTATATAAGCAACTGCAACTTCTCAATTTCAAAATAATTAAAAACACCAAAATTGTGTTGGAATGAAATTTATGAGAAGGTTACTGTGATGAGGTTTAGGCACAGTAAATACAAATGTTTGAGAATGATTTAAAACAAGCCACTGGGACCCCCGTGCAAGGATAGCTTTAGACCTCTTAGGCAGTACATAGCATAGGGAAAGGCAATCTAAAAGAAAAACAGCATTAATGCCAGTGTGTGGAAAGATGAGCAGGTGAGCAAAAAAGAACAGTTCTGGCTAAGGCTCTCAGATGAGTACTACCTAACTATATGCTTGCTTCAAGTTTAAGGTTTTTTATCTTTAGCACTAGGTCTCTGCTTTCACTTTGCTGGTGAGTTCAGGCACAAGACAATTACATTCAGTATCTGTCTCAGTAAAACAGTAACATTTAGCAGCTTCAAGATGGCATTGCGATTTTTACAGGTATTCGTGCAGCACTACTCAAATGTAGCTCTGTGGGTCGGACCGGGAGACGTCTTTCTGCTAAGTCTAGGAGTGCCCTAAGGAAAAGGAACGAAAAATTAATCACAAGGAAATATTTTAGCCAGCCAAAGGCAGCATTCACAATGCACTCTGTCCAATTGCTTCCTTTCAACTGCACAATTAATCTTTTCTTTCTCTCCCCACTTTTGGAACAGCAGTACTAGCCATCATTCAGCCAACTAACCAAGAGTGAAAGTTGTTTAGACAGTTGAAATGTTTAGCTGTAGTTGATCAAGAAACTGAGTCAGGCCTCTAAGAGCAAGTGGGCATCCACCAGAACATCTAGGACAATCCTGACTCCAGAAACAGCCCTGTTTTCATGACCAGGTCAATAACTGGTATTACAATGATGCAAAAGCATCTCTGCAGGCTAGCCAGATTTGCGAACCCCGATGGTCAGCTTCTCTCACTGCTAGTAACAAGGAGGATGGTGGTATGGTTCACCAGGAATCAAGCTAATGGCATCAGTCAGTATTTAAAAATATACATTTCACTTACCAGCATAAAATTTTCGCATGGATAAACCTGAAATCTCATGTGCTGCACGGATTAAGCGGGTTTCACTTTTTGCTCACTAATTTTACTAATGCAGCCAGAAGAGCGAGCTAAAATGTAAACTGCATTTGGAAGATTCAGTAGGTTGTGTACGTACCGGTGACTGGGTTTTGGAAAAGTTGACATGTGCATAAAGGAGAACCGCTATGTCTTTATGTCCAGCTTCCAGGGCTATTGAAAGTGCTGTGCTGCCATCCTGAGAGAAATAAAGGGAAGAAATAAGATGATTCTTATTCTTGTGTCCTCTTACTGGTCTCTTTAAAGCCCCAGAGCTCACAGAGAAGCAGAGATCCTACCGCTCAGATTGCTGAGTTAATTTAGACTCTCGTTCAATTTCTTATATTATAATTAAGTGACAACAAACCTTTGCACTGCTGTTTTATGAGACAATCCAATTGTCAAGAGGCCTCATAATTTCTCTCAATGAGGAGAAGAGATTATTGCTGAGCAGGAATGAGCATGCCATTATCACAACATTATGTGTGGTGCTCTGAAAAAACTGTGATTTTGGAAGATTGGTCTGAGAGAAACTACAGTATCAGGAGTGTAAGTGAAGATAAGGGCTCATCAAGTATCACGGTAACTGCTGTATTATGGTAATCACTGTTATGTTCTAACTGCCATTAACACTTTGAACAACAGCATTCATAGTTCCAAATGCATGGTTCCAGATGATGGCAATCTAAAAACAAATAATGAATTTTACTGGTCAGCCACCTCAGTTTCTCAGGAAGCACTATGTCCTTCAGAAACCACATTCCTCAAAGCTCCTAAAGGCAGAGTGCCCTTATAGAGTCTGCCTCTTATGTAGGCTCTCTGAGTGCAGCACCATTTCTAACCACTGCTGTTGCTCTCAGAAAGGTCACCACCAGCATAAGGAAGATATAAACCATTTCTCTAGCCTTGGATGTGATAAGCAGCATTCAAGTGGAAAGTCTCCATTTCAGACTACAGGGAACAATTATAAAGAAAGCTAACTGTCCTGTGCAGATCTGGGAGACAGAACATAATGCTTAACAAATTCAAAACTCCACAGCCCACACCAGGAAAAACAAGGCTCACTTATTCTGGTGTGGTAAACCATTATGAGAGTGGCACACATTAGTAAAACAAAGGTCAGCTCACTACTGACCACACTGTTTGGAGAAGGGTCAGTCACATCCAGAATAGCTAGGGGAATGCTAAAAATCTCACTGTCTCTCGTGACAAACTCATTATGCAGTGAGCAAGTGGCAGACAAGCTGTGTTTAAGCAACAGCATCAAGCTGCCTACTGGAATATTTAAATTCCATGTCCCCATGAAGGCTTTAGTTACTGAAATGATTAACAGCGCTAACAGCATTCAGGCTACATTAATCTAGACTGTCCTAAAAAGGGCTTTACAGTACACCCCTTTCTATATTTTCCCCTCAGGCAGATACTGCACACTGCAATTACACCGCAGAGGCTCATGCAGCAGTTAAGTCAACAGAAGCCATGCCTCTGCCTCTCTGCAACAGCTTCAACCAGTAATGACCCAAACCCTCCCAAATCCCAGCTCCGTTTCAGCGTTATGAGGGGTGAAAGCAACAGGAAGAACTGAAATGTACCCAAAAGGTGGTGATGTTAACAAGAACACAAAACCAACTAAGCTGACATTTTCAACCCTGAGAACACTAACACACCAAATTCTATGCAAACATGAAATATGCCACTTGGCAAGGAGGCCATAGCCCATATCTGCTTGTTGTCAGTACAAGGTAGTGTTATGAGTGACAGTCCCAAACTGTACTCTCAGAAGTTGTGGTGTGCCAATGGAGTAAACAACCTGTGAGAACTACTTGCCATGACACAGAAAAACAAAGCAACATGGCCATTAAGTCACCAGATAAAATCCTGTTTGAAAACTGGAAGACTTGAGAAACAAGGAAGAAAAGTGAGAGGGATATTTTACCATAACCCAGCAAGTGGTTTCTCTTCTGGTCACTGTGCAACTACAGCTACCCACAAAAAAAGCTGCTGGGAAGGTCAGTTAGAAAAGCAGAGATAACAACCAGGCAAATAACCAGGGCAGTTTCTATCACAAAACAGGATTCACACATTTGGTACTTTGGTGCTGCAAGTCAAGAGATTCCTGTCAGTAGACTTCAGCAGCTTTCCACAGAGCCCAAAAACTAAACCTGAAAAGCATTCTGGAGTGGAGAACCTATCTGACCAAGCACCATCTGGAAAGGCAACTCACATTGTCCTCCAGGGTGCCGTTACACCCAGGCTGAGCCAGCAAAAGTTTGACTATTTCAACATGTCCGTGTTCGCTAGCACACATCAGAGCTGTAGAACCCTCATCATCCTGGATATTGACATCTGCACCACAGGCCAGCAAAGCTTTAACCATATCAATTCGCCCATGACTCACAGCAAGCATCAGGGCAGTCTGACCAGCCTGTGAAAAAAAAGAGAAAGAAACAAGTCACCGCAAAGACAACCAGTGGTGGCAAAGCACGCACATCTTCTGTTGTTGTTCTTGGCACCGTGCTTTCTCTTGGGGGTGCGAGGGAAGCATTTCTTTATACAGGACTATCAGGTCTCTGCTTGCCATTATTTGAACATCTTATACATATCCAATATTTGCATAGCTGTTTAATAAATTAATGAAAACATCACACTCATTTCCAGATGTGGAGCTCCTTGGAAGGAACTAAATGCTGCAGAATTTGGAAATGCCTCCAAAAATTCTGTAACGGCTCTTTCATATCATTCTTTATATAATTACAGAAGACATCCAGAATTGATGCTCAAGTGTCGTTTCACGGTTCCATTTGGTATAAGGGAATAAAAAGAAAAATCAACAAATATAAGAAAAGCAAATATTTGAATACTTGAAGGGTGAGAGTGAATGAGCGCAAAAGCCGTACCAATGGAGGAAGGAATGGAATGTGGAAGGAAAAAAAGAATAAAGCCACAGGAGTGGGAACACTGTCTCGTGAATCATTTGGCTGACCTGACTGGCTTTTGCATTCACATCCCCACAGCTGAACAGCTCCTCCACTATCCTCATGTCCTTCTCAGCTTCCACAGCTGCGAGAGCGGCGAGCATGATGGGGGTATAGCCGGCCTTGTTCTGATGGTTTACGTTACAGACATCTGCAGAGGGATGAGATAATTTCTTTGGAAAGCAGGAGCCCAAAAAGCAGCAATTGTGCTAATGAACTGAATAAACTGTTAGCAGAGCAGCCTACTACAGGGAAAAAAAAAAAAGGCATCAATTGCTCTCATAATGGAAATGATTCAAGGAAAAGTGGAGAGGAAAAAATAAACAGGGGTGCTCTTAAGCCTGAGAAAGAAAAAGGATCCTTTTATACTATGTGTGTGACACAAAGGAGAACACAAAGACATTTTATATGTCATCATTTAGAGTTATGCTTTTTTATACAAACAAGTGGTCTGAAATGTGACATGACCTTCGGGGTCACGGGTCCAAATCCTAGGAACACAATCAGCACAATGTTTAAGCTCCTCTACTGAGGGCAAGCCCACTGCAGAGTGAAAACGGTCCAGTGACATGGTCAGTGGAAAAGCCGCTTTTCAGTGCTAACATTTTTCCTGTAACTGGTGCTGTTTTAAAGGTGCAAGTGTACTTTGACACATTCTGGGACTGAAGAAAAGACCTTACAATTAAAGGCTGTTTCCAGCTCCATCGAGTATCTGACCCTGAATAAAAAGGTGCTCTGGGAACAAAAACAAGCAAGTCACCTGACTAGTGCTAGAAGCGGAGAAGAGCTCCTCTTTTCAGTCACTTCTAACCTCCAAATCTCTGTTCCTACCTTTCTGCAGAAATCCTGCAGTTCATACTGGTTTACCAGAAAGCAGCGCTTTTAGTGCATTGGAAAGCAAGGACTCAGACTTACATAAACAATATATCCAGACCTAGGTCTAAACAGCTCCACAGTACCTCAACAAGAACACCTGCTTCAAGAAATTCTTCAGATTTACTGCCAAGAGTATTTAAAAAAAAAAAAATTAAAAAAAAAGAAAGAAAAAAGAGAGAGAGAAAAGAACACTGCAGAAGCACTCAAGTGCAGGTCTAAGAAAATACACACTTTTCCACAACCATCACCTGTCCTTCCTTGCAACAGCTAACACAACCTTCCTTTCAGAAGTCTCTCTTGGGAAGCCATTCAAACCACAGAACATAGCACTCTCCTACACATATTACTTCATGAGTAATTAATAATTGTTGAAATTTATGTTCTCCTTCCCTGACTAAACTACTTCAGCAGAGATTTATTTCCTGAGGTCACATTTCAGCTCCTACTCCTATGTGGCTAATGAAAGGAGAAAGGGTATTTTCCACATTTACTTTTTGGGTAGCACTGCCTGGTGATGCAGGAACCTCCTGTCTCAACTGCTCTTCTCACCAAATGCATGAACACTACCCTCCTGGACTGAGAAGCTGCTTGTGCTACATGCGGACTGCAAAGCTGAGTGTGCTCACCACTTAGACATCACAAAGGTGAAGACTGAAACCAGAGGGAAAGACAAATCATCTTCCAGGTGATGATGTGTGCAGCATGCTCCTGCTCACCTGGCACCAGCCATGGCTGTATTTTGCTTCTAAGAACTTCTGTTTGCATAGGGATACACAACTGCTACAAAACAGCAGTCCTGACTTCCAGCAAAGTATGACCATGCTCAAGCTGTCTTAACAGACCCCTTGAAGCAGATGAGCAGCCTCTTCCTCCCCTGTAGCGCTGCTGCTGCACTTTAGTGCCCCCCTGACATTCCCTGCATTCCCCTACCATGAGTCACTCTTCCTAAGTGGCCCAGGGATTTCAAAGTGGTGTTTGCTTTATAGCTGAGGAAGTCTTTGCGTCTGTGACAGACAAGATGGACTACTAAAGATGAGATCTGTATCATTAAGGTCCTTGTTTATCCAATGCTGCACTTTTGGATTTGTGAACATTTCTAGCTTACGAGCAATGCATTTTAACCCCACCATGCCGCTGGCCTAGTTGAGCTGCACAACCATGACATGTTTTATAACTGGCTTTCAGAAAAAAACTTCAGTCAGGGAGCAAAGTTAGGCTTAAACAGAACACATCCTGCTTGGGATCTGCTCCAGTCTGTGACATCTCTTGCTTGCTGCCTTCTGGCTCAGCACGTGTGGTACTATATGTGTTGCATGGCGACTGAGAGAATGAATCAACAATGAAAAACAACACAACAGAATGAGGCATCATCATGTTGTTCATCTAACAGGGAAATACTCTCATATGGCAAACTGCCACAACATTTCTCAGGAGAGCAGTAAAGACATGCCACGGTGCAGGCCAGAAACAGCTCCGTACAGCTCTCATGAGATAAGGCCAAACTGATTTGAGTGTTTAACATGGATGTTTATATCTGAATGCATCTTTCCCCACCAGCACTCTACTTTTGGCTAAGCAGCAGCTGCACTGCTTCCAAAGAAAAACGCTGGAGGCTGATGCTGCTAAAGCTGACTATGGTCTGAGAGCCAGGGATGTTTATTTAGGTGTTTTATTAACCCTGTGAGAGCCATCACTTCCAAAGCCAGCAACAGAAACAAAGATTCTATAATATCCAAGCAAGACACCATGTAACTATTAATAGTAAAGTATTTTGCTGTTGGAGGAAGCCTGAACTTTATCTCACTCATCAAGACTTCCACCTGTGAGAACTATAATAAAATAAATATGCCAACAGTCAACCTACTTGCATCCAAAAGAAGCTTTACAATTTCAAAGTTAGAATGTGAGACGCTGTAATGCAGAGCTGTGTTCCCATTTCCATCCGCCACATTGATAATATGTCTGAGGACAGCAGGAGAAATCTCTTCAAAAGCATTTATGTAGTCTCCAACCATTTCAGGAACAGCCGACTTCTGACTTGAGACGCGAAACCACTCGTGCTGGATGGTATTTAAACAAAACCTCTGCCAAAAAAAAAGACAGAAAAATTTACATATGGGCATTCCATTTAAAGAACTTGCCATACCACAAGTCAGCGATGTGGGAGACTGGGCCTTTTTTAGTCAAACGTGGGAAGAAAGAATTCAGCTCACAAACAGTATGCATGGACTGGAGTTTTTCCTCTGACCAAACCTCTCTTCAAGATAAACCAATTCACCTCCTCTCACTTCACTGTAGTTTCAAAACTGGTACATCTCTAAAGGCACTGCATTTTAGAATGGGGATACCCCTACAACAATACCAGGAGCGAGAGCAATGGGAACAGACATTCTGCAGGTATTAAAACAACAGCAGGCAAAGCCAGTAAGATGCAGTTCTGTGTGTTATATAAAATATTATGTCAAATGCACAAAGTGTAGGAGAACTGGCAGAACAGCAACTCTGCAAGACAAGAGCTGGGCACTGCAGGTGATCATAGACTGAACCTGCCATGAAACAGGCAAACACTGTTTTCTTATGAATAAACGGGTTAATAGTTTGCAGAGCATGCAGTGGAGTCCCTTCTCTCTGCCTCACACTGTGAATGCAACTGTTGGACTACCTTATCCTGTCTGATGACCAAACAGCAAGAAATATTCGCTCAAAATGGTTCCAAGGGTAAGCAGCATAAATGGTTATTAGTGAAAGAAACCTGTCATACAGAAGAGATGGAAGGACGGGAAATGCTCTGCTGAAAGAACAACCATGGAAAGGAACACAGTAACGTTTTCACAGTGAAAAGGGCTGTTGTAACGAGAAAAGAAGAACCAGTTTTTCACCTCCAGGATGGGCAAGTGAAGTAGTAATGGACTTAAGCTGCAACAAGAGATGCAGGTTAGACACTGAGGATAAACTTTCCCACTGGTATGAAGGAGTAGGAGCCCTATAGGCCAGACAGCTGTCTGCTGGGAACCACCTAGCTACAGCAGTCCCAGCCATGAGCCACAGGGGCTTCTGCAGCCGCAGCCAGCTCTTATTTCCTGAACCAGTTTCTCAGCAACTGCAATTCATGTGAGGATCACCATGTCCATCCTCTCTTCCCACAACCTCTCACTTACAAGGTGACCAGTAAGTCTAAGAACAATTCTACAGAGAAGATACTCAGCATGCTTCTCTAGCTTCCAGATATAAGAAAGAGAGTATCTGTACTAGCAGCCCTAGAGGGGGCTCATATCTGGTAAAGGCAGAATATTCTACTTTCATCTATATCAGTATTCCTTCATAAAAGCTCGTCAGGTCCAACTCATTTGAATTAAGAACACAAATGTAATGAGTTGAAACATGAAAGTGGTCACAAAGTGACAAAATATGACTTTTGGGTTCTTTTTGTTCTGTTTATTTATTTATTTCATAAATTATCTAGTGCAAAATATCACTTGGAATTTATTCTTTGTAGTCAGTGTCACGAGCATAACTGAAAGGGACAATTTTTTATTCCAGTAATCTATGACACCCCAATAGGTGCGGGCTTCAGCTCTTTCTACTGTAAACAGCTGCTGCAAGCGTTGAGGGCACTGGAAAAGGCTGGGGAAATTTATAGAGATCCCTAACTGAACTAAAGTTTGCCCTTTTTGGACAAGACTTCTTTATCAGCAGCCAGACAGAGAACAAGAGCTGATTAGTCTGCCATTTCCAGCTACAATGCACCACTTGTGCTGGCAAATACTTTAAGCAGAAAAAAAGTAATGTGTAAATTCATATCACACTTTCAAGGCAGAGATTATCACCTGATTATGCAATTTTGGCAATTTCAGCTCCAACTGGGCCCAAAAGCCTTTGTTCTCTGAATGCCTAAACTGTTCCTCAAGGACTGACGCAGAATGAAATTATCCCTCGCATCTGTATTAACCCACCTTTCAAAATGTTCCTGACACATAAGCGTCAGAATTATACACACACAGTATTAGGTTCTCTGGGAAGCTACAGAAGCTCCATAATAGAGGAGACTGGCACTGGATTCCTGCATTTTACACCACAGCACTATCACAGCAGATGCGAAATGCAGTTTGATATCACTAAGTGGTGACCAGTGTTTGTTTGCTTTGAGATCATCCTCAGAAAATAGCACAGGCAACCCTTATGCAGCAAACACAACTCTGTTTCTTAAGACAGTATTAGCAACAAATCCTCCACTGTCCCTGCTGCACACTACACAAAAGCTACCAGCGTGGCAAGAAAGACAGAAGGAAGTATGCATCCCTGTCTTTAAGAAGAGGCAGCTTGTTTACGTTCAGAACAGATCCGGGGCTTCTGTCATTGCCAGAAACAGCCCCCTCATCCCATGCGTCTCCCAGTCTGAAGACTGAGTGCCATCTGCAGCAGGGCTACAGCAACGCTACAGAAATAACACAGGAATGCACGGATGTGTTGAACTGCACTTTCACATTACTATTTTTACATGTGTGCTTTAGGACAACGACAGTGCAGCACATCAAGCACAAGCAGCACATTCTCTAGACAAATGTCTCCTGATAGAAAAAGCATTTAGTGACTCCTCCAGGAAAGAAGATATCCTCTTCTGTCTAGCCACTGTGGTTCCAGACATATAAAACAGGAAGCTAAACCTCCCTATAATTTCCCTGTGTAGCACAGCAAGAATTTTGCTTGGTATTGCTTACCACATCTTTGTTGGTCAGTGCTTTGGGGTCATCAATGTTGTTTTTCAGCAGGTGACAAGCAGAAAGCATCTTTTCACTTAGTTCATACCTGAGAGAGACACACAGCATAACACATGGCGTATTAAAATTCTCCTCTCAGCTTTTCAACATCAAAGTATTTACCTTTCTGATAATTATGGAGGAATGTGAATTTCTGGGCTGGTTGCAAGGCAGGAGCCGTTCTGGCAGCCCCCCTTTCAGGGCTGGGAGATGCTCCACTTACCAGCTTGCATGGACCATGCTCAGTCCCATGTGGCTCCACAGGCTGCCACTTCTCACACAGCTCCACCAAGCAGCCAGCTTGAAAAGAATGGGCTTCTCACATACATGAGGCCACCTAAATCATCCCAGCGCCCCTCTTTGCCATCACCCTTCTGCAGGGTGCACCCTACCTCTCCCTGATCTCCACCTCCTCAGCCTCACACTCCAGGGGAGGCCCGTCCTTCGCAGTCCCTGCAGCGCTTGTCTCTGGGGGGCCAAGCACAGGGTGCTCCCCGTCTGTACCACGGCCATGGGGGTACACGTGGCCCTCACACTCTTCCTCTGAGTCTGAGGAGGAGCTCTCCTCAGAGCTGGAGTCATCACTGGATGTAGTTTCGTACCTGGGGTAGGACAAAATGCTGGTTCAGCTGTGTTCAGTAATGTCTGGTACTCACCTGTCGTCTCTTCAGAAAACCAAAGGCACGTGTTAATCCCTTACAAAACACCAAGGCAGCTCAGAGGGGCTTCTGTTTGTTTGTCTCATGTTTTGAAAAACAGCAGGTATTCAAACAACTTTACTGCCTACTGAGCTCTTTTCACAGATCCCTTCATTCTCTGTGATTGTCACTGCGATTACTATGGGCATGACACGTAGTAAAAGAAGGAGAAGTTTTTTAAAGTGAAAGTCTTTGCACCCTGTCACCCTTGCCTTAGCTCACAGGTGAAAATACCCTTGTTTAGAATAAATTACATTGTTGCCTTGGTAGGCAAATAGGAGAGGAGCTTTCTAAGTACAACAGCCATTAATTTAACTTTTTTTTTTTTTCTGTGAAGATCAAAAGCATGCTGATATGCAAATAAATGACTTGGATAATTACGATGCTGACTATAAAGAATTGCCTTAACTCACCAACTTTAACACCTGATTAACTGACATACCATGGCTACTCTTCTAATGCACAGAGTGATAAATGAGTCACAACATTCCTCCACCAGAAGTAATATTTTTGGCCAATACGTATGAAATGAAGTAATTGCAATATTTAGGCTACATACAGCACCAAGCACTTTTATAAAGAAAACTTAAGGAAAGAGATCACAAAGCTATATAAAAAAAGCTTCAAAGACCTTCGCAACATTCTGCAAAGCTGAAGTAATATTTCCTTATTGGTTTCATTAAGGTTCTGTATTTACCAGACCAGAAAAGTTAATTCTTAGGCAAAGCCATTCCTTCCTGTGTTGTTTAACAGCACAATGCTGCACTTGTCAGCTGCCAAAGACTACTGAAGTTTGAGTTACTGAGAGGCATTCCTGTGGCTCTTGGAGTTTGCTTTATTTTCCCACTAAATCTGGCAGTGACCTAATGTACAGGTACTCCAGACTAACTCCAAGTATGACTTCCAGCTTCCACTTTAGGTAACACACACATATACACAAAGGGTTCATGGAGGATTAAGATGAGCTGAAGTGTTCAATTCGCTACTCCTACCCTTAAACTCAGTGGATGTACCTCTACGCATAAGGACAGGCAAAACGCACGCATAAACTCACAGACTTTTCCCCTTCTTTCCCACTCTGACAGCACTGCAATTACTCCCCTAGACAGATGTTTCAAGACAGGCTCCTTACCCGCCATTAATGCCGACAAACTGAAGGTTCTTCTTGGTGTTGCTCAAATCCTTTTTTCCGTCCCTTTTCTTCATGATAGACTTGAGCGTGTTTTCACTGTTGCTACATACTGTTGAAAGACAGGCAAAGCACATATTTCAGTACAAATCCGTACTCAGCTTCGATGGCTGCAGCTTTCAGTTTTTCAAAACAAACAGCTTGCTGTTTAATTTATCAGCTGAGCAGGGCTTTGAGATCCTTTTATATATACTGTCACATCATTACATGCACACTGGAAACAGAGAGCACTTTCAAAACCAGCTCTGTAACCAGAAGAGTCACAGAGTCTAGCTTTCTTACCCTCCAACATGCTGACAATCTTTAAGATCTTTCTAGAAAACTTTTATATATATATTTTTATTTGCTGCCTGAGGGGATTTTCAGTAATGAAGTGGATTATTCTGCTCTGTCAAGAAAATCTTAATCCTTGGTGTCAAATGACAGCAGCCCACTACCAGAAGCAGCTCATTAGTACGAACAGCATGATTAACAATAACCTATTCAACAGTGTGGGGAGTTTCAGTCAAGGTTGGCTCTTTTAGATTTTTAGCATTAACCAAAATAATTCCTACACCAATCCGTAGACATAACAGAGGAAAAACTTCCATGCAAGTTCAAGTTTTTTTTTGTTGAGAGTTATTTTATTAACCCCTTTCCTAGCAGTACCTTCTCTTTGTGAAAGCATTAAGTGGTATTTCACTGCCACACTGAACTCTTTCACTTAAAAATTAACCAGAACCTGGACACAAAAGGCACCATTTTCCCTGTAACTTCAAGTTTTTCTGCCTTCACTGTTTTGGGAGTCCTGAAGACCTGCTTTAACTGTGTTTCATATTCAAACTCCATCAGCATGATGAAAGATGAATGCGAGCCAGTTATTACCATAAAGGCCAGAGGCAAGCTGGTCATCTGTCAGGTTAATTGCAGCTAGAGTTTTGTCCTGAGAAGAAAAGGACTTCCTTCCCCGAGCAGCTTCCACCAGAGGAGTCTTCTTCTCCTCCTGAGCAGGCACTACGTCCTGCTCCAATTTCAGCGCTCGCAAATTTGAAGTTAAGTGGGTGTTTGCAAGTTGGCCGTGAGGGATGTATTCCAAGGTAGCACCTGTCAGGGAAGATGGCATGGATCACAGAGAAGTCAGACCAAATCCTTTAGGGCAATACTATCATCATCATGAGGAAAAAAATAAAAAAGAGGGGCAACATTTGTGCTTTATAATACCTTCTTATGAGAACCCATTAGGAAAAGAGCAACTGCTTTCACAAACTGAAAAAAACCAGCTCCAAGTTTTTCTTTCCAAGAAAATATACAATGCAAGGAAAAACCATAAAGATTGTGCCTTCATAAGGGATGGCAGGAACATCCCCCCCTGCTTTTCCTTCTCTCTCAGTCCCTGCATGGAGTGCAGCTCTTGCCACCTGACTCAGGAAAGGCTCGCGGAGCTGCTCCCTGCTGATCTGCCTGATAAGCAGGATTCCTCTTGGAAGAGCTGCACCCTCTTTTCCTTTCAAAAAGAAACCAATTTTTCTATAAAAGCAGAAACTTTTCAGGAAATCTTCCTGCTCACTAGCATGCCAGTAAAGCTGAAAGTTATACACTCCACTAAATTTCGAGATAACTGCAATAAATTCCCACCCATTTTATATATATACACACACATATTTAGAACAGGATTGCACTGAGCTGGTAGCCACATTTAAATCAGATCCCAAACATTTGGGTTGTACATTTTTTTCTAATTTGCTGGCATCCTCTCATTTTTTTTCCCTCTGTGTGTTTAAAGGCAGCACTAATTATGCACAGACCTTTTTATAGATTCCCCCGGAGCTCCTCCAGCTGTGCTATTATAACTGCTCTGCAAAGCTGCACAAATACTTCTGTTTGCAAAACGTTTCTTGTTTTTATTGTTATTATTATTATTTTTAATGCATACATTATTCCTTAAGTAATCTTCCTGGTACTTTGAGGGGAAAAAAAAAAAAAACAACTGGGATTTAATTTACTTTGAAACGTTACCGCTCTGTTTCAAAGCCTTTTTAAACTCTCAGGGGAGACAGAAAGGACTTCTTTGTATTTATAAAGAAGTAAGCTACAGCTTCCTCATTCAGACAGAACAGTGAAGAGGACACAAACATGATGCATTAATGCAAATCTCAAGTATTCTCTGTTATAACAAAACATGTCTGACTTCTTCAGTGCTCCTGCTAGACAGCCTTTCCCTCTTCTGGTTTCATCCCACTTTCCTTCCTCTGTACAAGGACGCTGCATAGTTCATCTCTAACTTCACTACAGGAAGTTTTTTTCCTCTGGCCAATTCCCATCCACATCCCCTAGGCTCTGTGTTCTCAGCCACATGTACTTCTAAGGCATTTCTTCCAGTCACTGGACCTATTGCCAACTCCGCCACTGCTTATACCTTCTCCAAGCTATAAACAAAACTGACCCTTGACCACATACTACCACTGCCAGTGCCCAGCAACAACCAGCACTGGTACAGTGACATACAGCTTTCACCCTGCTGCCATCTGAATACTAGCAGAGACAGGCAGGCTGTCTGCTGATAATACATGGCATGGTATCAGCAAACACCTTACTACAGGCTGCATCAATGATCAGACACCAAAAAGCTTTTGTCCCGTGGGAAGCTGCAAGGTTTTATCCAGGATGAGTTTCCCTTCATGGAGGGCAGGATATCTCTGCAAGCCTCAAGCCCTCTAGAGATGAGCTGATACTTGTACAAGACACAAGGTGGGCTGAAACCCTCTGTCCTCTCACTGAAATGCTGAGTGAAGGCTAGAGCAACCCCCATGGTCCAGCAGCAGCATTAGTTCCTGCAGCAATACTTCCACATGCCCAGGCTGGAACAGCAGTTCCCAAAACTCAAAAGCACACCATGAGGCCACATCCAGCCTTGCTTCCCCATCCATCCTCACTTCACAGCAGTAACTGAGATTAGGTTTCTTCCCAGCGGTAAGCATCACCCCTCATCAGCCAGCCATAGAACCACGCAAGAGGGAGCCACTAATGTGTGGAATGGTGAGCCAAAACCAACAGATTTTCAAACTGAAAAACAAGGAAACCACCTCCTTTCTGTCCACTTGCTTGGAGCAGTGACAGCCATAATTAAAGACTGCCAAACAAAGTAATCACTTCCCACTGCCACTGTTGGTGGCTGCCTTGACCAGCAGGTTATAAATACAATACTGGTGCTAAGCCAACAGCCCTGCCCTGGTGGCTGGGCTCAGCCAGCCCCTCTGCACCAAGACGCACTGCACTTAGGAGGATGATGCATGGCAGGGATGCTGGTGAGGCTAGCAGAGACTGGGCTGCCCCTTCTCCTCCAGTGCAACCCCACTCCAGCAGTCCTCTGGCAGATGGTGCAAAAAGCAGGTCTGCTGGGCTTGCAAAGCAGAGCAGCAGTTTTGGACAAGAGGAAAAATAAATCCAAGCAACTCCATGCGCTTCAGCCTTTACACACTGACCACAGTGAGGAGAACACAGAGAAACAGAGTGCAGGATCTGCATCTCTGCAGATGCAGTGCCTTGAAAGACACTCTGGTCTGTCAGCTGAAGCCTCTGCCAGGCATCAGGGCAAGCAGCAGGGCTCTGGCAGGGTGAACAGATGGCACACGGGTGCAACCTGCTATGTCCACAAGCAATGTCAAGCCCAGCGGCAGTATTGCCTCAGGCCCATCTGGGTTCTTTGGAGGATCCTCCCTTCTAGTGCCCTGGGGCAGAGCTTTGGGTAGGACTCAAAAGCAGAATGGCAGTGAGCAGACTTCCTTCCTCTCTGTCACAGCCTCTCTCCTGGCTAAACCTGCTGGTGATGGAACAAAATCTGAACAAGACACGTTCAGGGTGTTATCTGGGGCAAGTTATCAGTGAATTGTGATGAAGGGCCCTGCTTGGCCTCCTGCACCTGACAAAAGGGTCTGACAAAAAGGTGTAAGGAGAAACACACAAAAATAACTTTGCCTTAGAAAACTGTCCAGTACATCTACTCTCCCAACCCAGCTGTAAGACACGAGCACTCACTGTGCCTACAGTACCCAATGTTTAAGGAAAGAGAGCTCAGGACCCAACACAGCATTAATGCTGTAAGCTATTAGCTAGCATTTAACACCAGCTTTTAATTGCTTCCCTTTGTAAAACAGCCTACATCTTGAAAAAGATGCTTCGACAGCAGCAGCTGAAAAAGGGATTAAGGAAGCCGCTGTGCTCCCCAGAACCACAGCCAACAATTCAAGGGTCAGAAAACATCACGAGCCAAGTCCCCCCTTCCTTGGCCTGGCTGCAGGCGAGGGACAGGGCTGGATGTGCCGCAAGCTCCCCACGTGCGGAAATGAAGCCCTGGCTGAAGATTACCATGAGTCCACACAGGCCTTAAAATAGACTCTTCATCTCAGCTCACACAGATCTCAGGCATGCCCACTTGATCTCACTCTGCCTGCAAGAAACACCGCCCTTCATCCCCGCCAAGAAATACTCAAGGAAGCTGTGGGGCAAAGAAGTGAAAACATTGCACACAATCCTTCCCAGCTGCCAACAGTTTGATAACAGCCATTCCTGCCTCCAGAATGCCATTCAGATACACTTGCCATGCTGATTTCTGTTAGTTTATTGTAGTGGACAAAGGAGGCAAATTGCATAGAAGGTTCTAAGTACTGGTATGGTGCAGTTAACCACAGCTGGTAACTGCCAGGAATTTGTAACTGTATTCTGCAAACACAGTAAAGGATCTCTGAAAAGTTCAGAGGTCACCCGTGATGTAACAAGAAACTTGCAGACTTCAATCGCTCATAAACCCACGTGCAGAAAGCTACTCTCATCAACTTCAGAGGGAGACAAGTGACTGAAGTTTCCTCATTGGTCCAGTCCCAGTGGTTTGAAGGAACAAGAACACCTGTTCTTAATTCTTCAGAAGGAACTTTCTCTCCTAAATCACTTGTGTTCCTTCGGTACATCCCATCAGTTTAAGACAGAGAGACAGCAAAACTGCTATACATCAATGTCAGATTAACACATGCCATCTCTGGCACCTAAGAACTGTTTTTGTTACTAACACGCTACTTCCTTTCCCAACTGCAGACCTCACCTCCCATCTATCACAGCATAAGTAGCCATGAAGATGTGGTAGGCTGGTTGACAGAACTGGATGGAACAAAAAGTACTTTTTTCCCCCTGGATCTGTGCTCAATTCATGGCAGTCTGGCCTGAACCAACTTCTGAAATCCCATTGAAGACACTGTATGACTGCTGTCTGTGGTATATACAGCAACAAAACTTCTCTAACATTCTGCATGAATTTTTCATTATAGCACTCAGCTTGCTATGAAATTACTGCAGTCAAGAAATGCTCTACAGTAGTCTTAAATTCACTATGCTGCCTTCTCCTTAAGAAGTTATTTTTCCACGTAAACTTTAGTCCAGTTTCCATTTAGTCTATGCATCAGAACTATTAATGGTAAAAACAACAACATTCTACTAAAGCAAATAAAGAGGCAGTGATGCGCAAACATGCTGTTTAAACATTCACAACAACTGACATTAACCCATCAATCTCACAAATGTGTTACCTTCAAAAGAATAACTGCATTTTTCAGCTAACATTGATCCAAAGGCAGCGGATCTAAGATTTCAGAACAAAAAACTGCTACCTGTGGCCTTCTTATATGACAAGCTGAAAGAAGACACAGTCACTACAAGCCCTGGCACAGCCAGAAGCTATAACCACCAGCTGCTCCCAGAGACACTGCTCCTTTTAATAGGTCGCTCTGAAAATAATACCTCCTATTTATTTTCATGGAAACAACAACAGATACAAAGAGCACAATAACAACAGAGCAAATCCCCAGCTATAAAACACTGCTTTTCAGTAGCTACCACCATTAGCTGTGTGTTCTCAACAGTGATGAACAAGAGCTTGCATGCAGTACTCATAATCATTTGCACCAGCAAAGGTTTCACATGTGCTATGAAGGCATCACTGCTAGGAAGAAGATGCCCACAGGGTCCCTCTTTCATCAACCCAAACAGCTGGAAGTTAGGAGCCCCATGCCCAAACTATATGGTGGGGGTGGCAGGACAGTCCAGCCAAGACTGGCAATATGCTCCTCAGTCTTCAAACTGGCGTGGGGCCTGGCATTATCATGCTGCAAGAGAAAGATGTCTTCTCTGGTCTGACTCTAGAAGACTGAGCCTTCAGCTTAATCAGAGCTGTGATGTAGTGGTCAGAGCTGATAGTTTGTCCACGTTCCAGGAAATCTGGAAGCACCATCCTTTCCCTGTCCCAAAGATGGTGCACATCACTTCATGCAATGAGGACTGCGTCTTGTTCTTTGTTGGGGAATTCACACATCACCCCTCCATGGGCTGTTGTTCTGACTCTTAGGGTGGTGATACCACATCTTGTTGTTGGTAATAATGTGATCCAAGAAACTGTCACCTCCAGCCCTATATTGGTTCAATAGGTCCTGACTAATATGCATATGGAGTTCACGTGTGAGCATTCATGGGACCCCACCTGGTGCAAACATGTAAACATTTCAACATTTCCATCACTGTCTACAACACATTGAAGCCAACATTCATCTCCATCCACAATTCCCTGGCCATAATTCACTAATTCCTGAAGATGAGCTAATTGAGATGCTTTTCATTCTGTGCTGTGACAGCTGTACATGGCCATCAGAAACATGGCTTCCATGTCACTGTCACCACAGCTGTAACACACCACCCACCACCTCACTGTGCTCATCTCTGCTGGCTGGTCTCCCAAAACATCCAGTGAGTGTTAAATGTCAGTGGGTTCCACTTTTTCCACATGGAGGAATACAATGACACACCTTTGCTTCATGTGTGCTTCCATGTCACATGCCATTCTGTCAGAGTGCCACTCTAATGCCATCTGTCAAACAGCAATGAAAAATAACGGGATATCGGTGGGAAGGTTCAGCCTCTGCTGCCATACCACCAACGTTCACTTCTGATATAATGGACCAAACTAATAAAATAGGAGGCAGTATTTTTGGATCAGGCCTCATAGAAAGGCTCTAGCCCATCCAATTGTAAGAACCTCGGTTTCACCGTCACTTTCACTTCAGTCGTCTTTGTCGTGTTGATAACTAGCTTTTCATCCCACACTGGGCTGTGAAGCCAGTGTGCTGAAACAGGAAATTGATCCTTTAATTCAACAAGACTAAACAACTAAAAAAAAAAAAAGACACTTATTTGGACAGGACAAGGGGAAACAGCCATAAACTGGAGCACAGGAAGTTCCACACCAATATGCAAAGGAACATCTTCACAGTGAGGGCGATGGAGCACTGGAACAGGCTGTCCAGGGAGGTTGAGTATTCTCCTTCTATGAAGATATTCAAAACCCACCTGGATGCCAACCTGTGCAGCGTGCTGCAGGAGGCCTGGTTAGCATGGGGTTGCACTCAAGGATCTTTGGAGGTCCCTTTCAAACCCTACAATTCTGCGATTCTTTGATTTATGAAATCCTCTCTTATCCCACACCAATACATGTGGAGCAAAGTGAAAACCGCCCTATTTTCCCTAACAAGTGGCGGATCAAACCATCCCATGATGCTGAGTACAGCAATAATCAGTGTGATTTTCCTTTTTTTCCTTTCCCAGCTTTACCTTCTCCTCAGTTTATCAGCTGACGCTTTGTCGTATCATGAATATGACAGCACTTCCTTGGAAATATGGGAATCTTCTCACATTAAATATGCACAGCTGTGCCCGTTACCATGGGAGTTGAACTCTGAACAAAGCTCAACGCCAGAACATCGTGTTCCTGTGCCACAGTGTAGGGAGGAAACAGGGATTTTACCGAAAGCACTCCGGTACAGAAACTGGTATTCTCTCTAAGGCAGAAATTCATAAACAAAGACAGAAGCAAACAAAAACAAAACTACCGTTTGCAATTTCAACTCTTTATTAGCCGTAGCAGAAATGAGGAAATAGTTAAGCACTTCGTGCTGCTACCGAATGAAAACAGCGAATGTTCTGATGATAATAATGATAGCAGCAATAAGCTTGTGTTAACACATGACCAAGGATGGCATGTCAAACCTCTTTAAAGAGGTTTATGGAGATTAACTTGAATAATATCTTTACAGGACAACTACTGACCAGATCTCTGCTTCTCTTCTGATACAAATGGATGGGTATTTAAAACAGAACAAAACCCAGCTAAACCCCTCAGCTCCTAATTCAGAGGTCACTGCCATTTTCAGATGACATGGGAATTCAAGTTTCGCATACTGCCACTAGCAGCGTGTCAGTAGATGCAGAAAAATGTGCAAGAGGTACCATATTCCGGAAGATGCCAGACAGACACACGTGAAGAAACACAGTTCATCTGGAATACAGATGGGATATCTGTATGACTGCTTTGCCTTGCCTTTCTGGGTGACATGCATGTCATTCCCCTTCTTCCTAACAGAGAGCAGAGATAAACAAGCACATCTGTACAGAAACCTAAACCTGATTCAATATGCATCTGTGTCAACAGCCAAAGCTGAGGGTTTCATTTAGTTGCCTAGAAGTAGGTAATTACTGTGATCTACAGTGGTATACCAGCACCTTGAACAGACCCATGCCCCTGAGCCTCAGGCAAGCCTCAAGTCATGAGGCTATGCTGCTAGGACTGGGGCTAGTGATCGCCAAGGGACAGTCTCTTAAGAGAGAAATTTGTCATGCAGAAGAGCAGTGAAATAAAAACACCCTTCTCCAGTTCACTCCTGTTTTTTCATGATGAATGATGCCAAGGATGAGACAACCATGGCTTCAATACCTCATTGGTGGTGCACACCAGCTTTGGACAACAAAAGGCATCTCATACCACCACCCTTCCATCGCTGCTCTGCTTGCCTTCTCAGCTCTCAATGAAAGCTGGAGTGGAAAACCCAGGAAGATCTTTTCACCAGATGGCATGTCAATGTTTACATAAGCCCCATGAGCCTTTCCAAAACTATTTGATACCCACTTCATTCTCTCCCTCAAATCCTTATTTCAAGAAGTTACCTCCTTCCTGCAAATGCCAGTGATTGTTTCAAAAAGAATGTAACATTTCTGAGGCCAAGAATCAGTCATTTTCAGACCAAATATGCTCAGGAAATTTTTTGTTGCAGGAGCAGAACAGTTGTTTTAAACAAAACAATCTTGCCAATTACTTGCCTGTGAAATACATTCACCTACAAGACTTCCTTGTGAAAAGTTCATGTAATAAAAAAAAAAAAACACTCCACAAGTCACATTAAACTTCCAGCTAATGTTTTGCAAAATGCAGCCAGGTGTAACTTTTAGAAACTCGTAAACAATTCTTCAACAATAAATGGAGAAACAAAACAGACTTTCTTCTCTTTTAGACCTGTAGTCTGGCTGCACACAGAATAAAGATCAGTAAGCATCAAGGTTTGTAAGCCACATCTGTATGATCCAGCTGGACAGACATGGTGCCAATTCTGGCTAGAATCACTGTGCAGAGTGGAAACTGGTTTGTCTGGGCAGCAGGTTTCATTTCTCTGACACCGCTAGAGCTTCTGAAAGAGGGTGCCTATGTAAATAGGAGTTGCTTAGTTACGGAAGTGAAGATGTTTATTTTGCAGCAAGCAATACACAGATTGCTGATAGACCACTTCCGAGATCATCCCATGCTGGGATTGCTTCCAGGAAGGGCAGGCACAGACGCAGCCTATGCCCCACTTCACCTGGTCCAGCTCTGTATCACCTGTACTGCCACCGCTGCTCACAAACCTCTATGAACCGTGGGACCAGAAACACCTCTGCCTTTCTCCACAAGGATAAATGAGAAAAATCTGTACAAAAAACAAAATTTGACTGATGTACAAACTCATACCTGTAGCTGTAACTTCTTAATTTCAACACAGCGGACTGTCCAGATGCTGCTGCATCAAAACTATATGCCTCACAGACAACTTCAGTACTTCTGCCCAACACATACCTGCCTCTAGCAGGCACTTCCTAAGGAACCTCTCTGAATGCAACGTTAATTACAGCACCCCTGCTGCTAACCTGAAAGCAGCTGCTTCTGCCTCTGTGTTCAGCCTGTTTTTCCTAAGAAGCTGAAGTTTGTGAGTCTGTGCCTCTTTCAATAACTCAAACTTAATTTTTTAAGCTTAAATTCAGATACATCAGGCTGGGATACCTGGAGTGGAAAAAGGTGTGATGGTACCACACGCAAGATGCCCAAAAAGCCCTATCCCACACATAAATCACGTGGAAAGACACTGTAAGAGCTCAGATAGTTCTGCGTGGTACCAATCTAGGAGCACGAACAAACCTTACTAGTTCCACTGCTTACAGAAGTAAACATTCAGCAAAAAGCCTTTTACAGAAACAAACAAACAAACAAATAAATGGTATTCTGACCTGTAAAACCACAGAAACAAGCAGAAAGGAGATAACTGTAGTAAACAGAGTATTTTCAAAATTAAAAGGAAGAGAAGGGGAAACATTTCAGGCTTATGACCTCTCCTTATTCTAATTCTCCATGGGTCTAAACTGTTATAGCACAAAGAGTGATTTATGCACTAAGTTAAAGCATTTACTTCTCACAGGGGACTAAAAATAAAAGAGATTTTACACTCTGCGTTTGCCACCAAAGATAACAGCATTACATGTTAAAGTAAAATTATTCCAAAGCCATTTTGTCAAGAATGTGAAATCTGAATCCAAGCAAGAATATCTTTAGTAAAATATGATCCATTCCTCCACTTGTGTCTAAATACTTTTGAGTCTCCAGACTATGCATTTCACACTGTGCAGTAAAACCAGCGAAAGGAACTGAGGATTTACAGCTACTAAAAATCTGGTTCACTCTTTTTAAGGACATTCTTGGTATTCGGTAGATACTCATTATTTATAAGATGCCCAAAACATAAAATAGCAATATTGCGGCTACAGTTATCATATTAAATGCATATGGGCGGGTATCATATGTTTTCTTTACTGCTACATAAATGTTGCTTATTGCTTTTCTATGGGAAGCTAAACATTTTACTTCACAGAATTAATGGATGGTTCAATTTAGCACACGAACACTGAAAATAACCAGATGTACCAAACTGCCTTTTAACAAAAACAGGTAACTTGAAAGACAGTAAATAAGCTGGAAGAGCTTTATATAGCAGTGCACTAGCCAAAATTATTACGTTGACGTTACAGAGTAGTTACTCATATTTATTTTTTATCTTTTTCAATTCAGCACCCATCATACAGACGCATTTGCACACATTTTTTCCATTTCCTTAACTTCTCACTGAGACCAAGAATACCCTAAGTCATTGCTAGTCATTGCTAACCTTGTGTCCAGGAAGCTAAGATTCATATATGTAATAGTTATATGGCTGGATTCACCAGCAGAGCATTCTATTTTAATTTACCATCAGACCCTTTCTTCTCCCTCATTTCACCCCCTCAAAAACCCCAACAACAAAACCAAACCAAAGCAATCCAAGCAGGATTCCTTCCAGCATGTTTCCCCAGGAAACAAAGAAATCTCTCAAATTAATTGTATGGATTTTACAGTTAATATATAAAATGGAAAGAGTACTTAAACCTCAATTCTTGCCTTTCCTGACTGCCACCAAAACCTCCAAAAGTAATTACAGCTTATGCTTTTCAAACACGAGGCTCTAATTAGGGATTAGGACAAACACTTATTGGAACAGAGAAAACTCAAGATGTGGTTTCTGTGAAGCCACTCTGGAGTTGCCCATTATAAAGCAATTGACATTGCTGGAAAGGAGAAAGCACCCCACAGCTCCCTGGCTGCAAAGAATAAGGAAGGGAGGAAATGGGAGAAAGGCTGCAAACTCCATGGAAACAAGTTAGCTTGTCATAGATGCTGAATGTGACTTACAGCTCTGCACAACGTGACGTAACATCTTAACTTTTAAAAACAGCATTCCAAATTTAAGGGAAAGACAACATTACAGACAGACAGGAACTCTGGTTCGCTTAGTTACGAAATGCAGTCCGTGCCTTGGGTGGGGTACCTACAGGTATTTCTCTTGTATATCCCGCACTCGATCACCCAGCCATCAGCCCCTTCAGAGCCTGGTTTCTGTGAGATGGGTAACTGCCTCCCATTCTTGAGATCCACTCTCCAGCAATGGGCTGGAGAGAACATGAACAGGCTCACCCTGCAGCAAATCCACCTTCTGCAATTTATCGGAGAAAACTACACATTTCTACACTATGTGGCAAGCTTTCATAGGTGACAGACCCATAGTGATAGCACGGAGTGGCACAGACACATGACACTCAGCTTACCTGATGCAGCGCTTTTCTCCATGCACTGTTTCTGAAGGTCCAGGCTCCGCAGTTCCTCCGTGCTGGCATATTTCATGACGGAATTGATGGATGTGAGGGTACTGATCAGCTGTGAATTGAGTGATCCGATCTGGGAGTGTGGCTCACCAAAGGCTTCTGCTAATTCGCTGTAATTTTCAGCAAGCAGCATCTGCTGCTCCTGTAGCAGCTTCTGCACACGCTCAATGTAGTGATCCAAGCCCGTCCTCAGCTCAGGTGGAGGCAGTGGGCTTTCCAGGAGGTTGCTCACGGACTCGCACACTGGCTCACCCCCAACACCAATGCTCCTGGTACTGGTCGGTACAACCACCAGGGGAGGGGGACCGCAAGCAATGCTTCTCATTTTAAGACCAACTAGATAGTTCTCATTAATGTTTATCTGCCCAACACCGCAGTCTTTGGTTTTTATCACAGAGAGTTTTTCAAAGCCAGCGGGAGTGGAAAGCAAGGTCCCTACTCCAATTGAACGCGTTTTAGCAGACGCGTGTATGTCCTTCACCCGGCCATCCCCAACTGCCACCGTCCGCATCTCCACACTCACTGTGCTGGTTTGCTGGTCACGGCTGCTTGGAACAGTGTTGATGCCACAGTCCACTGCTATGGGTGCCTCTGTACTGGTGCACCGGCTCACCATCTCCACAGCCGTGCTGGTCTGCTGTGTGGCTGTGGAAGGCACAGCCATGACTGTGGCTTCTGCCCTGCACACAGTCTCCGTAGCTGTCTGGCGGGAGACGCACTCCTTTGGGACACAAACAATCACATCCACTGAGCAGTCCCCGCAGCCGATCGACCTCGTCTCCCGGACCTCCCGCACTGTCCTGCAGAGACTCAGGTCACCCACAGACTCCTCTGTGTTGACACCCGTCTCGCAGACGCTGGTCTCCACACCCACCTTCTTATCGAGCAGCTCCACACACCTCCCTGTGCACTGGTCTCGCATCTCTGCCCTCTCCCTCACCAGCCAGCGGCTCATGAGCAGCTCAGGTCCCGCCGCTGTGCTCCTTACCGCCGGCCTGCAGGAGGTGCCCACGCTGCTCGTTTGCAAATGGCTGCCTACAGACGAATCGGCAACATGCACGTGGTCTCCCACCATTTGGTCTCTCATTTGTACCACAGCCTCCACCATTCTGCTGGTGACAAGGGGCTGAGCCATCACGGCTTTATCTACTTTTTTTCTAGATCCAGCCGCCTGCAGCTCCTGTTTTAATTTGGTCATTTCCCTGTCATGGGTTGTCTCCTTTAACTGAACCTCCAGCCTGTAAATCTTTTCCTTAAGGGCTTCAATGGTCTGCTGCTGAAGCTCTATTTCTTTCTCAACTTCTGTTGACAAGCCAAGCATGGCCTCTGTCACCCCAACCCCAGACTCTCTCACTTCTTTCTCTGTCCCCACAGCTACTTCTCTGTGTTGCCTTGAAGATCTGTTGTAGATAACCACATCGCTCATGTTTTCATCAGAACCAACAGCAACAGATCGGCTTTCTTTTGTCAGGCTTTCTCTAGGGTTCGATGGAACCTCATAGTTGCTGTCCTGGATTTTTTTCTCCAGAGCCTGCATTTCAGCAGTCAACTGCCTGAACTCTTCTACCCTCCGAGAGCTCTGCTCCGCACTCTCCATCTCATCCTCGCAGTCGATATAAAGTTCTCCTCCTCTTCGCACCTGAGACAGGTGCTCCCACTGCTCCGCGTTCCCAGCGCTGTACGATCTTTTTCTGAAGCCATACACGTCATTTTGACTGGATTTCCTTTGGCTTTTGAGTTCTGCCATCATGTGCCTCTTTTCCTCCTGTAACACTGAGATTTTGACCTGCAGCACAGGAATGGTCTTTACCTGCTCCTCAAGCTCCTTGAGGCGCTTCAGGGCAATTGCCATTTGTTCCCTGATCTGCTGCAGATGCACCGGGCTCACGTTGGTGACTGGTGTGGAAATTCCTGAACTCATTGGGCTGTGCCGGATGGAACTGCCCAAGGAAGAGCCGAAACAGGCTCCAAAGTCTCCATTCCCCTGGTAGCCATTGTGGAGCTGCTGAGGCAAGTGACCGTACCCACTGGACCCGACGAAAGAAGGCAGGGAGCTCGTTGAGCCCATGCCCCCAAAGCTGGAAAGCCGGGGCCTACGGACATCTCCTGGCATTACCTGCATCATTCTCTCCTGTTCAAGTCGTCTGCGTGTTTCCATGAGGGTTTTTGTCACATGGAGGTTGTGACGAGGAAGCTGTGGAGAAGGAGGAGGGAGCAGCTTACTCTCGGGGACAGTTAAGTAGGAGGGAGATGCCTCAAGGGAAGCCAATGGTCTCACAGCCACAGACGAGGTTACTTGACTCCTTGTTGCCAAGAAAGACTGCTTGTTCTCATCACTGTTCGAAGAAGAGAGCGACTCTGTGGAAGTCCAGTCTCCACAGTGGCCACCAGAGCTCTTGGTACTTCTGGAGGCTGGTACTGCTTTCCTCTTTTTTTGGATGTTTAATTTCTTAATGGTATTCCCCTTCTGTATATCGTCCACGTACTTCAGAAAATCCAAGTCTAGCTGGTAGCCATAAGGCGTTTCCACAAAATAGGGGTATTTCCGTTCATTTTCATCTTTTCCATTTATAACAACTTCCTCTTTTTCTGCAAGAGAAGAAACAAAATGAGCATATGAGTAAGAAACTGTCTCAGTAAACCAGGTGGTGACACTAACATGCCAGGATGGGTGCTCACATCACTGGAGGCAGAAGCACAGCTGCAGCTCAGAGCAAAACAGCATCCTGCTGATTTACCCTCAGCACTACATCTCATTTAGCTTCCTAAAAGCTAATCAATAAGTTTTCAAGTGCTAAGAAGTGCACACATAACTTCTGCTACCGGAGCGACACAGAAGTGGCACAGCAAGCAAGCAAAAGCGATCCGTTCCCTGAGTCCCTCCAACCTTCCTGCGGAACACAAACTTCACGCACAATATGCCCTCAGATGAAAACCTGAGGAGCAGCGTGACTCATCTGGAAACCAACTTGTCCGGAGGGTACATTCAAACAGGCTGCGGGAACAGGAACGCCAACACTCTCCTTATACAACCGGTGCCATCAGACAGATCCACAGTTGTTCTACTGCCTGGAGAACCACAGCTGCAGAAGCAGCGATGCCGGTTCACTCACACTGGCTTACTCCACCAGTGCTCCTGGTCAGCAGAGTGCCCATGCTGGGACCCCCAGCCCCACAGCCGTGAGGGAACATAGCGGTCCCACAACAAGGCAGCGTGCCAGCACCCCAAATACAGGACTTGCCTGTCCCCGCAGCCCTCTGCACGCCGCTGCGCCAGGTCTGCCGTGCTTCTGCAGGCTGAGTATTTATGCACAGCCCTGCTACACAGCCTGCTGCTCCTGTCCCACTTGAGAAAAACAACTGCTGCAAGTTATGAGAGGCAGCAGAGGAATAACAGAAGCCAGCTTTCCGGTTACCTGAATTAGCCACATGCCTCTCCCCCCACGCTGTAAGTTTCCAGCCACGTATCGCTAGGCCTCCGGTACGGCTCCGTGCTGTCCCAGCTGCGTGTGCCACAAACCAGTTCCCCAGTGCCTCCCACTCGCTCCTTCCTCAACCCATAAGGATAAAAAGAAAAGAACTCCCACTGCGGCGCAAACCCGGCCCGACAGGGCAAGGCGATTTCATAGGCTGTGCTCTCACCGCTGGAAAGCAGCTCTTTCCCCACGCACTCCGCCTCGCCGTACGCCCGCGGCCGGGGAACGGCGAAGGGCTACGAGGCGCAGCGCCGCCGCTCCGCCCCGCACCCCGGACCCCGATCCTGCCCCGCCAGCAGCCGCCGCCGCCGGGTTCGTTCCTAACGAGGCTGCGTTCGGAGCGCCGCGTCCTCTTAAAGGAATATAAACCTCGGGGAAAAAAAACAAAAAAGAAAAAAAAAAAAAAACTGCTTGCTGCAACTACAGGAAGTGACTTAATGTTGTACTGAACGGGTTCAGGAGGGGGGGGGGGGGAAAGGCTCCTGTTTTTCCAGTTTCCTTGGCATGCTTAAGGAAGGCTGCTGTCTGCAGACAGTCTAAGTACTTTCACGACAATCTCTAACGCTTCTGGCTACGCAGGACGCCCCGAAGCAGGGTGCCGTGCGGGGACCCTCCTCTCCCCGGCACCAGGTGAGCGTGGGACGCCAAGCAGGACGAGCAGAGAGCACACTGCTGTCGCGGTCCTGCAAGCACTGCCTGTGTGGCGACTGTTCGAGTGACACAAACAACCCTCCCTGCCCAGACCACATGTTTCTGCTGGAAGATGCCGTGGTATTTACTTATAGATGCACCCAAAATAGCCGACTGAATGCCAGAGTGGAAGCAAAATACACGTACACACGTGTGCTCCAAGCACAGACCCTTCCAGCAGGTCTGCCTCAAGGGTAGGCAGGGAAGAGGTCTCCAAAGAACACCAGCATTAGGGTTTGAGACACAGCAGTTCTCCATGCTGCCGCTTTTACTCCCCAAATTCAGTGTTCTGTCCCCAGATTCTCCTGGCTCCGTCCTTTGCAATGTCACCTCTCCATGGCTCCCTGCTCTAGGCTAGTCACCATTCCTTCCCCCTCCAGCCCTACGGTTTGCATCCTCACCCACACCAGCTCCCCCTTCCTGTAGTTTCCCAGTCTTTTTCTACCTTATTCCCACACTTGGAATTTCTTATCCATTTTCTCGACTTGCATTCAATTGCCTGTTCCATAAATTCAAACCCTGAATACGGTTATACCTTCATCCCCCATGCTGGCCTAGGATGACGGTGAGCACCTTCACCCAGCTCATGCATATTCAAGCTCAATTGTAACGACTCTACCTCTTCTCTCTTACTTCCCAGGCCCTTTCCTTTGCTTGCCTGGTTGCTTGCCCTCCTATGCAATGACATCTCTGGTTCTCCCATCACTACACCACTGAAGTCTAGCAGCCCTTGACAAGCTGTCCTTGAGTCCAGTACAGAAGTGTAGGATGAAGAAGGAAGAAACAGGCTCTTTAGAAAGTCCCAGGACTTAAGAATTAATGCATCCATAGAAAAAAATATTCAAAAACTCTCTAGAAAAACATGAAAATTGCCAAGTTAAGTCATAAGCACCAAACTGGAATCACAGATAATTTCTTCTCCTTCATGAAACAGTCTTGAGATCACTCAGCAGAAAAAACATAAATAAAAAAACACAGCAACTCTGAACCCCTCACTGAATGTTTCCACAACACCTGCAGGCAGTTAAATACCTTCACAATGACATAAATCACGGAATTGTTTGAGTTGAAAGAGCCCTTTAGAGGCCATCTCTAAAGAGATCCGTAAAGAGTCCAGCTCCCCTGCAATGAACACAGACACCTCCAGCTTGATCAGATTGCTCAAAGCCTCATACATCCTGACCTTGAGCGTCTCTAGGGATGGAGCATCCACCACATCTCTGGGCAACCTGTTCCATTGCTTCACTACTCCTGTTGTACAAAATTCTTCCTTACATCCATCTTAAATCTCCTCTCTTATAATTTGAAACTTGTCTTACCACAAGAGACTTCAGTAAAGAATCCATCCACTCTTACAGCTCCCCTTTAGATAAGGAAAGCTGCTATTGAGTTGCTCTGGAGCCTTTTCTGGGCCGAAGAGCACCTGTCTTTGTAGGAGAGGTGTTCCGTACCTTCTATCATTTTTGTGGCCCTCATCTGGACATGCTCCAACAGATCCACATCTCTCCTGTACTGAGGACTCCACATCTGGATGCAGTACTCCAGGTAAGGCCTCATCAGTGCAGGATCACCTTTCTTGCCCTGATGGCCACACTTCTTTTGATGCAACCCAGGATACACTTGGCTTTCTTGGCTGCATGGGCACACTGCTGGCTCATGTCCCACCCACAAGGACCAAATTCATATGGCCCTCAGCTTAGCCTGTGCATATTTGACTCTCCATAAGCTCAAGGCGGTGTACGGAGCTAAATTTGCATATGACTTCTCCATAAAACAGGACAACGAATACTCCATGAACACAATCCCAGCATTATAAGTGGATCTTTGGGGACATTTCTTGATATGTTAAGAAAATTAAGAACGAGAATGCAATATAACAACAACAGTGCGCTGTGATGTGGCACACAGGAGCTGTGCCAAGTCTTTGTGCATTTTGCTGTCTCAGAGAAAGGGCCAGAATGGGTGTGCCTGCTAAGCCTGTAACAAAGCAAAATGGATGGCTGTTTTCAGGCAATTAAAAATGGCTTTGTTGGTTCCAAAGGAAAAATGTTCTCACAAAAAGGAAATGGATAAACACCTGATAAGAGTGCAGACCTTGTTCCTTTCAGCCATTGGGCGAACCATTGATGCCTTTACCCTCTAGACTTGGAAGATGAGTACCAACTGCTGCACAAGCAGTACCTCAGGGGAGTCACAGAGCAAACTGTATCTATGTGCTCTTCTGCCAGAATGGCAAATCTTCATGCAGAGAGAATTCAAGTGAGCAAGGTTCCTACTCCGTTCACTCCAACACACTAAATATGGCAGCAATGCCACGACAGGATAAATTCTCAGGCTTCCCCTCTCACCACTGGCTAGCTGATTGGGGCACTAATGAAATCAGGACTTCCCCAGTCTCTACAGTATCTCAGGCTTATTTTAATCACATTATTATGTTAGGCTGTAGAAGGACGTGAAGACACACAAACACATACTGTGAAAATGTTGTAGGCTTTTTCTTCCGACAAGTCTCAAATGTAATGAGACACATAGACACTACACTTCCAGGTGAGTACCTGTGAAGATACTCTGTGCAGCACAGAACCCTTGTTGTGTTACTGACATTATTCATGCATTTCTTTTAAAGTATGCAAAACTTCCATGATAATCATGGACAAGACACAAGCAGTGTTTAAAAAATGCACTCTTCTGTTCCTGTCTCCTGCACTGCTAGGACTGGCTCTGTCCAAACATTCCAGTCTTGCCATCTTCCATAAAATTATATCCTATCCAGTGCACTACACAAGAACATCAGTATATTCAAATATTGAGTCAGCTCTACCCAAGTCCACGCTAATCATGTCTGCTCCCAGTCCAGGAGAACTGGAAAAAAACAGGACATTTAGTTTATGTGCTTAAAGACTTTTGGGGAGAGAAAAGAGCAAAGTAGAGAAAATATGAGCAGATCGGAGCTCTATCTCTGTAAACCAGGAAAGCTGTATTGTAAGACCACCTTGGAGGGTGTGGAAAGAGCAAAGAGAAGCAACTGAAAAAGTATCTCTGAAGCGAAAAAGCTAAGGTGCCTTAGAAGATACAGACTTCACGTCTAAAGCCTTTTCTCCCCATCTGGTTATGATATCTCCTCCAAGGCATTTTTATCTTGGATCTGACTGCTATTAAAGAAGTCTCTTCCACTGAAAAAGCATTATGAATAACAGAGTCTCCTCCCAGAGTTATGGCATAAGACAATTCATAAAGAACGCTGCAGAGAAAAAAGGCAGAAGCAATAGCTGGTGTAAACAGAATCGCTTCCATGTTTTTCTGTTGCTGAGCTTCAGTACTGAAAATCATCTGGGGAAGAAGCAGACAAAAGCTCCGACCTTTTCAATTCTCTACTGCAACAGAAAATAAGTTAACCGTTCTCCCCTTATCATATATACGATCTGAAGAGAAACCCTTCTCCTCTCTCCCCTCATACTACATGGTTCTTTTTTTCACCGGTTCTTCAGCAAATGGCGATGAGTCTCAGTCTTCTGAAAAGAACCAACACATGTGAAGCTGAGTATTTGTTTAAAATGAAGAAGCAGAATTAGCCAGCATTCTTTCATGTTTCTTTTCAGGTGTTGGTCTTTCAATATAACTTAAATTAAAAACATAACATGGAGAATGGATATTAGTCCTGCAATATTCTCATACGATCAAGTTTCTTTTAGCTAGAAACACAGATTTGCAGCTTCTCAAAGAATTTCGAAGAAAAATGAAGAGCAGGAGGATTGTAAAATATCAGGTTTTTAGATTGTTTTCAGTTTGTGGGTCACTAACACGTGAACATCAACAGTGTTTAAGAAAAACAGTTCAGATGACTGTCGTGTTTGTTTGCACCGTGAATGCAAAGACTAGGGCACTGGGCTACGAAGTCACAGTCATCACAGGTCAGTGAAAGCAGAAGGCAATTGAGAAATCTGCTGTCTTAATACTTCATTTTTTCTGGAAGAACTGGGACCATTATACTAACACGGGAATAAGCTCAAATCATAGCCACAATGCAAAAACATCCATATCATCCCATTGACTTGCCTGGGCTTTGGATAAACCCAGTGGGAAAAATCTCTCTCAGGCAGTTAAGATACTCTGAAGATGAAAAATCTTAGTTGCTTAGAGTTACACTAAGGTTATAATTATAATAAAAACATAATAAAATTTTTGGTTGCTTAGCATGATAGCAAAAACAACGAGACAGACTTCACCTCCATACTGGAAATTGGGTGGATGCAGCAGCCTGAATGTCCCACTGCCACAGGCTCCTCAAGGTTCAGTTTCTAAACCACAGTCTCACAAAGACAGTTTTGACTTTTCTTACTTTTCTCCTACTGCTAACTACTTACAGACTATTCGTGTCTAAGAAAAACAGGGTGTTCTGGTGTAATATAAAAAGCATTCACAATGCTCACCAGCCTGCTGTGCAAAGGCCTCTTGGTATTACAACAGCCTTTCAAGATCACATGATTTTCTCTTTCTTAAGATATGGTTATAGGTTTTCTTTCCCATGAAAAAAAAAAAGTTATCTACAGAGTTTAAAGGGGAACAGTGTGTAACCATAACCAGCAATTATTTCTGCAAGCCATCAACAAAAAAGACCTTTCAAAAAACATTCTCCCCCACCTTCTCCAGTATTTTTAATGTCCAATTATTTTACTTCAAGAATTCCTGAACTGGAAACTTGTAGCTCAAACAGCTCGATTAAAATAAAAACACATGATATAAGTCATGCAAATTAATTAACCGTGAATAAAAGGCTGACCTTGTTTGTGGAAACCCATTTCTGAAAAAAAAAAAATATAAAAAAATACAGAGTGACTGTAAGATGTTCCCTTATCAGAATTCACAAAGCCTTTATTTGCTTGACAACTCCCTCACTTGAGGTCTAAAATATAAAGTCTCCTTTTCAACTGCTGCCTCTTTCTGGAAATAGCTCTAGTTCTGGACGCTCTGTGGTGGGACAGCTTGTGTGTTTACCACCTCAGGGCTGCTCACCACAAAAACTCAAAACTAACAGTCTAGTCTGTTTTGCTCCCATCCCAGTTTCTGACTCATAGATCCCAGGGGAAATCAAACTAAGGCTGGCAAGGGATTAAGCTGCTAGCTTATTCCAGCCTGCTCCACCAGCAGTAAGGAAAAGCTTGAGCAGAAACCATGGTGGAGGCTGCTTATGAGTGCTGCCATAAACACAGTAGGTAGAGAGCACAGATCAGTCTGTGGCTGCAGTAACAGCAAGGATGTGAGCCAACAGCTGTGCTTTCCTTCTTGGCTTGGAACTGGAGGCATATCTCAGTCTCTTCTACTAGGTTTTGAAAACCAAATATCAACAAGGCTAGTTCAAAGCAGATGAATTTACACTTGCCAAGCTCTGACTTTATATGTACACTTATTTCTGCATCTTGCATTTGTCTATTTAAGAATTGCCGTACATTCCCTGAATCATTTCTTTTATTCTCTACTATACATACAGCCACCCATCTGTGACAAATCACAGAATCACAGAATTGTGAATGAAGAGCATTCAATTTAAATGTGCTTTCCAAATCAGATTAACTTCGGCCTAGCAAAATTACATAAGTTAAGGCAAGCGGTAAATACCAACCTATAGCCTAGGAGACAGCTCTGCAATTTGCTCTGTCCACCACAGTGGGAGAGCACTGGGTGTCAGCCCAGCATAGCCCTCCTTGCTGACAGCACATCCCATCAGATCCAGGCCAACTGGCTGAGCTGGTGGTGCTGCTAAACACAAGCTGTTCTCTGCAGCAGAAGGGAAACCCTTATGTCCCCTGACGGTGTGGCACATCTGTCACTTCACTGTCTCCAGTAAAATTACTGTGGAAAAAAGGATGAGAAAGACCAAGGATCCACACACTCAGTATGTGTGCTTCACAAAACCCCGTGGAGTGTTTGCAAAGCAAAATAAGGAAAATCTTCACATTTTTCTCTTCCTTCTCCTCTCATCCAAACCACCTCCACACCCCCCACAGGACTCATGGATGCAAGCCAAGCTTGCACCTAAAAATGTCTCAGCACAACAGTGTCTCAGTGCTACCTGCCTCAGGTTCAAGTAAAGAAGGCTGCATGTGCTTTCTGGCCTGTGAGAACTGATTTGCCAATTTAGATTTATAATACAATTACCTTTCTATGTCTGTAAATTTCTGAAGAGATGAGAAGAAGAGAGGTGTAGTCACTGCAACAGGAGTAACCATCCTTACAGAACTATATTCCTCAGGTATAAACCTCCCACAGCATATTAAAACTAATTTACAGTTTCAGTTTGGTCTTGCAGTGCGAAAGGTAGGAAAAAATGAAAGCACTGTCTTCTGCAAGAATAATTTTATAAACATTTGTATTTATGAGTCTTGGATGGACTTTATTTTGTTGCATGCTTATTCTCCATAAGGAAAATGCTTTATGCTGCATAATCGGTATGATATTTCAAATACCAGGAATTGTTCCCTCCTATCCCCTTTGATATTAATCTCATACTGATTAATTGTGTGAAATACGACATGTGTTGCCTTCCAAACTTCAAAAGCCTGCATGGTCTTTGCTTTCCAAAGACACTAAGAGTTCTTTCTCTGCACTTGAAATAGCTCACACTGATAAACTAGCCTTGTTCAAAAAGTTTAAAAAGCAACAATAAGAGAAAACAAGGAAAATGTCGGTTTAGAAATTAATTCTTATGTGCACTTTAAATAGCTAAAAGCAGCGCCTTATAGTTGAAAGCCCATGAACAACACTGAAATTGAGCACTGTGAAGGGCAACAGTTACCATTCTTCCACCTGAAAGGTAGCTTTGTGTAAACAGACCTAAGACTCCATTCACTTGGATGTGCAGAATGCACATCTCCCAACTCGAAAATAGGCATTTGTTGAGGAAAAGAAATAATAACACAACTGAAGGGTTTCCAGAGGTGCAGCAAACTGTAGGCACACAGTCCCTTCAGGTGACAGCCTAGAAGCGTACATCTGGGAGAGAACTGAGAAAACCAAGCACTGTTAGAAAAGAAAAAGCACCCAACGTGGAAGACATGCATTACTCAACACAGGGAATCAGCAGCCAGGGCAGATTTCCAGCTGTGTTACCCAAATATGCGCTCTCCCACCCTTTTCACAGATTTACACAGTGCCAGCAGTCAGGCTCTCGCATCTCACCTCTCCTGCTCTGGTGCTAGGGTCTCCTTCACTGATCTGCTGAGAAGCAATTGTTGAATGCTGCAGTGTTTAGCTTTTCAGGAAATTAAGTCTGAAGCTCACTTTCCTTTGCCTTAAAGGGAATGCATACTCCTGACACATCAGCAGGCAAGGAGCCCAGAGGTTGCTACAGAGAATTTATTTATACTCATTTGGAATTTCCTGACAAAATCCTGGCCTGCCTGCCAGCCCGCCTGCCAGTGCAGCTTTGCACCAGTATTTTCCTTCACGTCATTTCAGATGGCACTTGGTGCCTCAGGCTGCTCCCAAAGGGTTAAATGCACATAATGGACATATGCACAAACAGGGCTGTACCAAATTGTATGCTAAAAAAAAATAAATAAATACTGTCCTCTGATGGAAGACAGATTTAATTCTCAAGGGGGAATTATAAATTCAGGTGAATTTTCTCCTAACCACTCTTCCCTTCCCAAGCCCTTCACATCTAGCCCCCCTTGTCTCTCACTCCCACATGTGCACGGGGAGCACAGAAAGGTTCACTGATGTAATTTGGGTAGAACAATTACCTCTGTTGTAACTAGTGCTGCCTGCAAATCTGTCTGTCACACTCAATCCCTTCTTGTTTACTCTTCTCAAGTGCAATTTATAATCTGAGGGATAAAAAGTCGATAATGCAAAGTTACATTTTTTCTTCGCTGAAACATATCCAAAACACTAGTACAAGCACATGGGAAATGATGCATTTGAGCTTTCTATATGTAATGTTCTCGTTTCCACAGAGCAAAAAGAATAACTTAAGGAAAGATAACCAGAATTCCAGATGCAAAAAAATAAAATAAAATAAAATAAAATAAAATAAAATAAAATAAAATAAAATAAAATAAAATAAAATAAAATAAAATAAAATAAAATAAAATAAAATAAAATAGACTCTTGAAGGCTGAATCTCTCTTCACCTCTTACAATTATGGTTACTGTTGTAAAGCCAAGCAAGGACTCCAAAAGCAAATGGGCACTGGGAGAGACTAACAACAATAACAGTCCTAAGACTTCATAGGACTAAAGGAAAATAATTACTGCTATGCTTTCCATTCAGATTCCCAAGAAGAATAAAAAAAAATTAGAAATAAAATAATGGCATGGATTGTTGAAATTATTTCCAATACCACTGCATGCTGAAAGAGCTTTGTTGAAGACAGAAGTGGAATCTTGCACTGAAGTGACAGGAGAGGTCCAAGTCTTCCAACAGTACTTTCAGCAGAAGTGGCACAGATACATAAAATGTTTCCCGAACATGTCTTGTGATTCCAGTAGTATTTAATAGGAAGCAAAATAATATTTAATACAGCAAGGCATTAGCTTTTGCTTGGATTGGAAGGGACCTTAACATTCCAGTTCCAACCCCCAGCAGTGGGCAGGGCTGCCCCCCATCAGCCCAGGCTTCCCACAGCCCATCCAACCCCTCCTTGAGCACCTCCAGGGATGAGGCACCACAGTGTCTCTGCGCAACGTGTTCCTGCTATTATCTAACTTACACTTCCCCTCTTTTAGTTTAAAGCCATTCCCCTTGCCCTGTTATTACATTTCCTGAAAGAGTCATCCTCCACCTTTTCTGTAGGCCCCTTTAAGTGCTTGGAGGGCTGCAGTGGGGTACCCTTGGAGCTTTCTCTTCAGACTGAACAAGCCCAGCTCTCTCAGCCTGCCTTCACAAGAAAGGTGCTCCAGCCCTCTGATCATTTCCTTCAACAGCTCCTTGTTCTTATGTTGCAGGCCCCAGACCTGAACACAGTACTTCAAACAGGGTCACACGAGGACTGGGCCCTGCCCTCTAGATTTATCTGTAGACAATTTTACATTTTAGTGTAAGTCATTCATGCATCCACTGTAACACAAGTGCTCCCAAAAACAATCCAAAGGGAGTCTCTAGATTACAGCTGATTTTTAAGTGAACCTGGTTTGATTTGATTGCTGCTCCAACTACCCTACTCACAGAAAAAAAGCCATTCTCCATAGACAACTCCCTAGGAACATTTTCCAAGCATACTTTGAAGTTTCCCCTACAAAAGAGGAGAACACCAGGGCAGCTGAAACAAGACCCACACTTCAGTGCAACAAAAGCCCCTCACCACCACAGCGAGTGCCCAGCTGTGAGGAGGAGCCATGCACAGCAGACCTCGTGCTGCAGGTCTGATAAGCAGGCTCCTTCCCAATGGGAGGGGGAGAACATGACAATACGGATCTAGTGTTTTCTGCTGTGAAAGACAAGTGACGCCCAGGATACAAAGAACAGAATAGAAGGCACCGCCAGTGTGCCTTTTTTCAAGAATCAGGGGGTTTGCTCAAATGAGGCAGAAGGCAAAAAGACCCCCTAACATTTCATGATTTTTTTTCTAAAAACAAATTAGAAACCCTGCTTAGGGAGGAACAAATTTCAGCAGCTGCCTCTGTGTGCTCATCTGCTTGTTGTTACTCTGTGGTTTCGAGGACTTGACATCTGCAGGAGCCTGCTTCAAGTCATGCACAGCCAGAGGACTCTCCTCAGCTCAGGCTGGCTGAGCAACACCTATCAAAACGCGAGCAAAAACTGAACCTTTGTATCTGCACTTCATCCCTTGTCCAGCAAGCCAAATGGAAGCACACGTCTAGGGTCAGCCCTGATAAAGCCTAAAGGCAAAGGGCACGCATGTATTTATTTTCCTGGCCTTTAAGACTGTTATGGTGCCAAATAAACTCACTCAGCTACTGTTTATAGTGGAAACAAAACTGAGGTCAGAGCGCAGCTCCCCAGTGACCCAAAAGACCTGACACGGTCTGTAGCAGAACAAATGTAAGATCTGGTGCACAGGAATCTATTTAGACAGTAAAAGTTTTTATCTAAAAACAAAGTAATTTAACACCTCTTTTGGGGAAAAAAACAAACAAATAAACAAACAAAAAGACAGAGAGGGCAGAGTGGATCTGAGAAAGAATAAGGCCCTGGAAGGAACAGAATCCTTTAAATACGCCACCACGAGTCCATTTCTTCAGCACTGAAGAAGCTGTGTGAAAGGAAGGAAGTAATCTAACCCAACACAGTGATGAGGTGGGGGAGTGTATGCAGAGCTTAGCCTGGACCCATACTGCCAGGTTTATGCTCATACCCCAAAAATACGGATGTTTTAGGGCTGGATTTAGGGTTCTTCTAGTGTTACTGGTGTTTTTGTTTGCTTGTTTACATTTATTTTTTTGGCAGCTAGTTTCCATTGAACAGTTCAGAGTCAATTGGCTATGGGCAGAGTTCAGACCCAAGACTGATCTGACCTACCCAGGCTCTCTTTCCTAGCAGGTATCACTGCAAAAGCATAAGAATACAGCAAGATTTTTCATCTATTTTCAGAAATCTGCAACCTGGAGACTTCCTGAGTTGGCCAGGGGGAGTGCTGGCTGTCCATGATGGGTCAGTGTCAGATGTGCTTTTTCAGGATAGCTGGGAGGTATTTGGTAACCACACCAAAAGTGTCAGTCTGCAGCTGATACACTAGTACTGTAAGGAGACCTACTGGTCACATGTATGGAGATAAAGCTGTACATTAATCTGACCCAATTACTACTTATCACTCAAAACCTCTAAGAAAGACTTTTCAAGCTACAGACAGATCCCTCACTACTAGTTAACATCTATTTGGAGAGAGGATGCAACTGAAAAGTTTGCCTTATATAATCATTAACTGTCCGGCTGGTTTAATTTCACACAGTGTCAGCAATTTGATTTCTCACAGGTCCTGCATCACATCTGGTGACCTCAACTCATGTCCTAATAAGACTGTTTGGAAAAGCTTATGAAGCTTACTCCCGGCAGGGCTTTTTACACATCAGATTTGCTTTCTTATTTTGCAGAAATGAAGGTGGAAGACACAATGAACATGCATGAACACAAGAGAAAATGGGTGTAAAGAAATAAACATATTCTCAAAGATGTGTGTACATACAGGCTTCTTGGGCCTTGGACATACAAATATGTAAACTGAACTACTGCCTGTTGGGAACTCATGTCTAGATGTTGTCTCCATGTGCACTGTGAAACCAGCAGACTGTCATTTGGGATCAGGTGGCCAATCCTGACAGTGTGGGAGGTGACCAGATCCTTCAGGGTCACCCCCACTTCTTCAGCTAGTGAAGGCAGAGGTTGGAGGAAGGAGCTGACAGCTTTGCCAGGGAGACTAGCCAGGCTCAGATTTAAAACATCTCTGTTTTCCTCTTGGAGCAATACTCTGCAATCAGACACCCTGGATTTACAGTAACTGCTAATCCAGACACACTGCACTTCCACTCTCAAAAACATTATGATCATACAAAAGGTTGAAGCAAGGAAAACAGCCACACAACCCAGGGAAAGGGCACATGCTCCCCCACTAATCAGGACCCACGGGCAAGATTATACATGTTCCTTATTATAATATATCATGGAAAGCGATGAACAATCTCCCATAATTCTGGGAGCTACCACTGAGATCTCCACTGTATGTGGTGTCTTGTCCTACAAGGGTATGGGCTGAGGTGCTGTGGCCAAACCACGCAAAAAGAAAAAATATATATATATATAGAAAGTTTAAAAAAGTTCACAGTTTAATTTTGTCAGGTGGCATAAGCAAGACCTTAACACTTGACTCCTTTGCTAGGATTAGATCTGAAACTCCAGTAACAGCAGGCAAGTTGCACAGGTGCACTTTGTTTTTACTACTAGATCTTCTGCAATCCATACTGTGGTGATCCAAGCAGAGGGATTGTTTTTTGTTTTTTTTTTTTTTTTAAGAGAAGGTAGGAAGGGGACTAGGAGTAGCTCAACAAACATGCCCCTCAGCAATAAATAACTACTGAAGACCGTCAGTGTCTGGTTTGCATAAGAAGAACAATCTGTTCCCAATTATCAGTTAATTTGATCCTCACTCTAATCTGACCAAACCTTCAAACCAAGCTATTAGACACACCCTCCCTCTCTGCTCCTGCTTTCAAACATGCACTGAAGGACGACCCAGGGATATCACAGGCAGGGCTTGTAACTTGAGGGACACATTACAACTTTTGCAGAGAACAGGGAAGGATGCAAATGTGTAGGGATGGACTGAAAGAGTGAAAGAGGAATCTCAGCCACCTCCACACAGATGCATACTCAGTTTTGTTAAAGTCTGTGTGAAGAGTCAGATTAAAAACGAACAAACAAAAAAACCCAGCAACTCAAGAAACTAACTTAGTATGTTATGAAGAATCTTAAAAAGAAAAAAAGAAAGCAATGTAGGAGCAGGGAAGCCATTTCTGTACATGGTAGATCTGCTGCACCCCCTCCAATACAAGCTGCATCAGATAGGGGGGAGTCAATCAGATTCAGTCAGCATGACAGGTGTGATTTCTGGATGAAATTAGAAAAAACAGAAGTAGAAGGGAGAATGGTCAGAAGCAAGCTTCAGTGTGGCAGCTCAAAGCTGGTCACCTGGGGACACCCTGGCAGGAACCCATGCTCTGCCACCAAGGGGAGTCATGTTTCCAGAGGAAGGAAATGGAGATAGTGCATCTATGCCAACGTGGGCAGCCTCTCAGCTCCTAGAGCTGCTGTGAAAATATGATACGGGAAGCACTGCCTTTCTGTCATCTCTAGTCCAAAGCCTTACAAATGGCACGGAAAGGAGGAGGAGTAAAGTGGCTGCTGCTGAAAGCTTCACAAGGACTCCTGCTCCAGCATTAGCTCAGCAAGGCACACAATCATAGAATCATAGATTATCCCAAGATGGAAGGGACCCACAAAAGGATCATCGAGTCCAACTCCTGGCTCCACACAGGACCACCCAAAAATCAGATCACACATCTGAGATTATAATCCAGAATGGTGAGATGGTGCCTATTCTGAGTGCCTGCTACTGGGTCACCCCTGTGCAAGCACTCACAGACAGAAGACAACCAGCTGTAATCAAGTTATCCCATCCAAACAATTTCCCTTGAGGTCTATATGCTTTTAAAGACTACAGAATCACCTCCCTTCATGCAGGGACACCAAGCACTCAGTTTCATACAAATTGTTCCCAAGGTGCTTTCTACAGCATTATCTGGGATAGTAGGGAGGAATGCTGCAGAACCGTTTCCAAGACGAAAGTGTATTCTTTTAGGTTAGATGACCACAGGAAGGTTTGCTGAGTTGTGTATGAAAGGAAGGCATAAGATGCTGAGAGATTTTCTCATAGCTAGGAAAGCTTTTCTTGTGACACATGCCTGCCCCAGTACTGGTGCCTGCCCCTCACCCAAGCCCCACAGGCTGATCCTGTATCCACAGCACTCACCACACAGCTGTCAGATGACTGCAAAGTACTGGCTTTAAAAGAAACAAAATGGAAGGGCTTTTATGGCAGAACGGCTGAGGCTGGAAGGGACCTCTGCAGGTCATCCGGTCCAACCCCCTGCTCCAGCAGGGACACAGAGCAGGTGACGACTGTTCATCACCACCAATTCAGTGAAATTACAGGGCACCATAAAGAGCAAAGTGGGTCTCTTTATGTTCCTAGAGCATTACTGGCTATAAAATAAAATATCAGCACCCTTTTCTGCCTCTGGGAGTGTGGAGGGCTTGTATTGGCAACAGAAACAGGACAGCTGTAGGTACAGCCCATGTGAGAACATCTCAGCAGCCCAGACAAGGAAAAGCATGCAAGCAGCCACAAGCAAGCCTGCATCAGACAGGTATGAAAACAGCCTTCTGTCTAGATGAGATGCCAGAAGTCTCTAGGAAGCTGCAGCAAATAACAAAAGACAGCCCTCATCAATTTGCTCTTTCTCTCATGGCGTTTTGTCTTTCTTCAAAGCATCAGCATCTGACTTGGCTTTGTGCTTGGGCCATCTGCTTCCCAACACAGCAAAATGTTTCTAAGCACTGGCCTACCTGGAAGTACTGCAGCCAGACCATTATGTCCTCAGTTCCTTACGGCACCCTCTCAAACTTCCTCCTGCCCATTTCCCATCCAGCAGACTCCAAGGTCAGTCCCAGAGGCAACAACTTCCACGGAGAAGGTGCATGATCCCTGCTCCTATAGGGTCTGACGAAAGCCTCTTGGTTGGACAAATACAAGTCACCGTGTTTTCAACTGTTCTATTGTGGCAACAGCTGCAACCTTGCATTACAGGTATCAACTAGCAATTGCAGAATAAACAATTATTAGTCCAATTAGAAAGTTGGCATTGGCTGTGAGATCATGAGCTGCATTTCCAGCCATTTGTCCTGAAGGCGGATCTGGCGAACAATAGCATAATGAAGGAAGTTTGGTACTCTTTATGATAAAGCAGATGTGAAATCACTGTATGCTCTCTCACCCTTCACCCTCAGTATTTCAGGGTCCCTCCCTTGCTTGTTTTTAAATACTGGGCACCGCCAGAGTGACTCACCAAATCACTTGTGGGTGAGGCAGGAACAGGACATCAGTGACAGCACTGCATTTCATCTGCCCATCCAAAAAGTACTAGGCTGTGTGGCAATTCAATGGTCCCTCAATGACAAGTGTCCTACCAGCTGCTACAGCACACCTTCAACATGTATGTGTCCCCATTAATTTTTTAATTGACTGAGGATCATTGAAAAATAGTGGATATTCAGCTAAAATTGGTACTAGTGGTAATGTTCCAGGGCACAGCTCTTTCTTCTTTGACTGCACCTCGGATCATTAGGCTGGGAGCCATGCAAAATTCCATACACATTGCCAAAGATTATTTGCATTAGGAAAATGAAATCATGAAAGAGAAACTCAAATAAGCCTGTAGCTTAAAGGGTGTCTACAGATGTCAGGTAGGAATTCTTACAAATCAGTGCAGAGAATGAGAAAAATATTTACTCTAAGCAGATGTGTGTTCTGCAGAGTAACCATCCACATATAAAAAATCAGAAGGACGCTAGGCTCCAGCATGGAGACCAACACTCCCAGTTTAGATGTCCGCTGCTAAATGCCCACAGCCCCACACTCCAGATCTGGTGGAGATGACAGGTCCCAGCAGCTCCCATCCACAGGCACTCAATGCCTGCCCACTGGCTGCTGCAGAGAAGGAAAAAGGGGATAGCTTGCTTTACCAGTGCAAAGGGAACAGTGACAGTGATGGTGAACTGCGGTGATGCCACTGGCTTTGGGAACTATGTAGGAGTCTAAGTGAGGTAAAGCATGTAAGTTAAACATGCAGTTCAAATTAATCTGTGAGAGACGTATTCTGTCGTTGAAAAGTGAGATGGGAAGGCAGGAAAATAAAGCTTTTCAAAAGGTGAGGAAGAAGGCTGAGGAAGGAGGCTGAGAGAAAAGGGAGAAAAGAGAAAGGATGAGGGAAATCTAAGGTACCACGTCCAGAAAACGATATGCATCTGCTTTAGAGCAAAGTAAAGAGAAGGTGTGTGCAACAGCCTTGTTATACTGACCCCTGCAGCCCATCCTGATGAGGAAAACTAGAAAAGGTTTTCCTCGGCTAAAAAGCTTTTTTTTGTGTGTGTCATTGTTAAAGAGGTGACACACAATTCTGCAGGCTCTGGAGTCAGAGCATGAGGTGCTTAGGGAAGTCAAATAAAATAGTTGTTTTTATTATGGTTAGGAATGAATATGGTTTTTAAACTTTTATCTTTGTAAATCAGTTTCCTATGTTTCTTTTGCCACTTCCTTGTTTTCTACAACAGAACAAATGGAACCGCACTGGAATTTCACACCATTCTGTGCCTTTCAGAAAGTGTTTTGAAAACAAAGTTTCAGCAAATCAGATATTAGTGAAAGTAACTGGAAGTAGTTCTGGCTGGATTTTAAACTGCCTGGCAAGAAGTTTCAGACAGGTACACACTGTGCTTTTCGGAGCTGACCTGAGAACCCCTTAGAGATATCACTTACACAAATGCTTGCAGAGCCTCATTAGATAAGATGATTTATGCATCAGTCCTAGCAAGCACAGAAGCTAACAATTACTGGAAGTTTCACTTAGCAATTAATGAAGACATTAATCCTATTTTGGAAAACACTTTTTTTTTTTTTTTTTTAAATTATTTTAATATGTCCCCCAGTAGCCCTGCAGAGAGAGTATGCCTCAGCTCTTGCTGCAGCTCCCAGGACAAGCATGACAGGCTCTGGACATACTGCACTGCTTACCCCAGTACTGAGCAGTCAGCTTGCATGCACTGAGGCAGGAAAACAGCAGAAAACAGTTGTGAATACTCCTCACTTAACAGTTAAAATAAAGCTTTTTCTGCAAGTGCCAATTCATCTGCCAGCAATTAGAAGGTCCTAAGCAGTTTTCCAAGCACACAGAAGAACTTTGACAGAGCTTCAAACTTCAGAACTAAGTCTTTAAGTCAGTTTCCAAAATGCACAGAGACTGTATGCTTGCAGCCCACAGAAATACAGCCCACATTTGTGCAGTGAAACTAGGAAAAGAGTGATAAAACTTGAAGTTAGCAAATCAGCAGTAAACAAAACTGCTGACAAACAGCACTTAAGTCTGTATCACAGCCCCTGTTATTTACTAGCCATATTTAACGTGAACGTCTTTACTGAAATATGCAAGAGGCAGTCAAATTTATGTTCGATTCGTGAAAACCATCACTTGTTTTGTACCTCATCTCACACACATACTCAACTGAAAATATTTACAGTAAATATACTTTCAAGAAACATCCTTTGCTAGGTCCTCTATACAAATGCAAAATAGCTTAATCCTTTCCTGAAAACGAGTTCCAAATTCAAGCATTCCTCCACAGATTTTATCTGCAACAGCAGTAGTCCACTTAGACTCGTATAATTAAAAAAATTATCAGAACGTCATGTAGGCACAACCATCAAACAGTGAAAGTACTCACATTCTCAAGTTAACCAAAGCAAACCACGGCTCCTTAGTCACTTCATACTTGAATCGCAGCTGAACATGTGGTCAAACTTGCCCAAAAAATTCAAGTAACACGCAGGTTAGCAGTCCATAACAAGTATTTCTCGTTCTTTTCACTGTTGCTGATTGATTCCGTGGGTGCAGAAGACAGCACACCAGCAGTCTGTCCTTCCACTCAGAGCTCTGTGCAATTAAGGAGCTTGCTTCAGTACCTGCAACGCCCACATCAGTTCCTGCTCATCCAAAGGCATTCTCTCCCAGGCACTCAGCAGGATAACGAATCACACGTACCTGTAGCCCAATACTCTGTCCATTATGAAATGCTAAGGATTGGGAGACACAGGCGAACGTAGCTGCATGTTAGAACGCTGGCCTCAAGGGTTTGCAAAGCCAACAAGTCCTGACAGTCTCTGCGAAATGTTCTCCAATTTAGTTCTGAATTAAATACTTGCAATTCATTATAGCGTCTTTCTGCAACTAAGGGAACAAATGGCTCCTATCCTGCATGAAGCATTGTTTGCATAACAGTTCTGAAACGAAAACTTAATATTGCATTAACACATTCCCTGTACAAGAATATAGCATTTTTATTCTTAAAATATCTGCTTACTAAACTCTTTTGATAGGCCATTCTACTGAGGAGGAATGTGTATGGGGGAACAGCAAACCAATAAGTAACAGTCCATGCACAGTTTTTCTTTCCATCTAAGCAGAGGGAACTGTTCTGCATGACTTAAGTTAAAAGCACACTACTGAAAAAACGAAAACAAAACCAAACCAATTATAAGAGAGCTTAGGCAGTAAACAGCTACAGTTAAGTCACACAGCAGAGGATTTGAACTCTGCCTCCTCTAAAAACATTACAAAAAGTTGCAAAATACATAGCTTCTTTCTTAGAAAATATATTTCTACTTGCATACAAATATGGAAGAGGGGGGAGGATGCAGATAATACCCTTTTTCAAGATGTAATAGTATTGCTAGATTTAGCTTTAAATAAGCTGCAGATAGATGACTTCAGCATTTTCACTTAACTTCCACTAGCCTTTAAAACAGGCTTCTTGTTTTGCATGAATTGCAGATAATGATACTCCATATTTCCACTTTTCCAGTTGTAAGACACTTTAATCCCTTCCACTAATTAGAAAAATTCTACAGTGAGCATACCCGGCAACTTAGGATTTGTTTCCATAACAAAGCATACCTGCTAATGAGGTTGGTGTTAAAATCCACCAGATTAGCCAATTCTCAGTACCGGCATGTCATAGTCCATTGAGTATCATTAGAATGTGAGTACATGAGCCTCACCAATAAAAAAGCTGGAATTTTTGTAGATGCACGTAGTAAAAGAGGTATTTAGGGTTCTTCTCCAGGATGCTCAGATAGATCCCAACCACCCAGACTTGTCTTGATAGATCTGTTTCCCTCCATACCTATATCAAGAGGTCTCAGGAGAGCACCCACAAGCTCCTGCCATGCACATGAAATTTTCCATATAATCCCCCTGTGGAAGCTTGAGCTTTAGTGGGATAAAGCTATGTTTGTGCAGCAATCAGGAGAGCAGGAAAATATTGACACAACTGCAAGAGGAACACGGCTGCTGTTCTTTTATCAGTCATTCTGCAATCTCTGCCCTTTCCTGACCTACCAGGCCTTCCTAGCAACCTTTGAACATGCCAACCACCTATTCCAGAGTGTCACAAAACCAAAACAGACATCTCAGCAGCCTCCTGAAATAACAAAAAACTGAAGACCTCATCTTGATCTTGCTTGCTTAGAATCAGTAAAGTAAATTTAAATTAGCCAAACCCATATGGGCAATCAGGAAAGGCTGGATATTCTACGCTGGTTAATCTCTCAAAGCAATTACAGGCACAGGATAACAACCGCACGATTTCCTGCAGCAAAGCCCCAGCCCTCTCAGAGTGGTGCAAGCCTGTGTAGGTCTGTGAAAGTGAACCGTGCTATGAACTGACAGACCAAGGTACCAGATCCTGCTGTTTTACATACAGCTTTCACGCTTTAGTATTTAAGACCATTGGGAGGATGGAGACAAGGGTTAGAGCAGACAGACCCTGATCAACCTGGAAAGTAGTTTTCACTGTTTAGTTCTGACTCCAGATACTTCCCCTTTCTGCTGCTTTCGCAATGTAAGAAAAAAGACAAGCCAGAAAACGTAATGACACAAAATGGGAAGAGCATCTGATGAATTACCTGCAGCACTGCCGTTAGTATTTGCTGGGTAGGCCATGTTTGCTCAGTGACACATCCAGAGCTACGTTGTTAGCCGTCATGCAAATGTCATGCATGAAGTCCAACCAGACATGCAACCTGAAACAAATGAAAAAAAGCAGTTAAAAACAAACAGTTTTAGAAGCTAAGTATGTTAAGCAGTAGGCTTAAAGTCTTATCTTCAGTGCAAGCTTCAGCATAGCAGTCAATCGATTTCACTTAATTAGTCCCAGCTATCACATGCTGACAGCAGCTGAGGAGGATCAAATGAAAGAACTTTTTGGGGGGTTTACCTTCAGCTTTTTTGCTGTTTGTTTCTACACAAAAGGTCCCTCTCATTCACTTGCACCCAGTAGGTTCTAGACTTAGACCACAGAGCTATCGTTTATGGGGTTAGAGGGTTCTAAATGAGTGCCTCCACCTGCTCTGCTCCCACAGCCATTCCAACACAGCTGGACAAATGTTGGGACTGATGACCCTTTCTGAGCTCACATGTCTCCCAAGACAAGTAAGGGCAGAAGATTCCCACCAAAGGTACAGCCTTGACCTGATCAACCACTCGTCTGAGAGCTGCCTCATGAAGCACTGGCACAGGGAGCTGGCATGGACCCCTGGCCAAGGAAGTGCACAGCAACACCAGGTCCGAGACAGCACTGGCGGTGATATTTGGATGCTTTGTTTTCAGTCCCTATATGGCAGACCAAACAGGGGCACATAAGATCTGGCCATGTGTCGCTTTAAGAAGTGGAGCCCATCTGAAGCTCAGGCTGCAGGAGAGAATAACTGCGGCTGCAGAACACAAGCCAAACAAAAGGCTTCTCTTCTGTTCACTGCAAAGGTAACTTGCCTGCTGCCCTCATCCTCGGAGCAACAGAATATAACTCAGCCCATACTGCTGAGAAGCCTCCTCCTTGGCTCCTCTTCAAGTTTTCAACAATCCAAACAGCATTGCATTTTGTTGACTCAGAAAGGTGGAGCTTAGGTGTATGAAGAACACCGTGCTTTTAGGACCCCAGCCTGACTCATGCTGACAGCTCCAGTCACATTTTTCCAATTACATTTGATTTGGCTCCGACAGTACATGCATGGAAGTATTTAAAAGCTAAGAAGATTAGCCCAGGAAAAAAAAAATCCAGGAAAGAATTAGTGGAAACAATGTGTATTCTGAGTCAAAGATACACTGGTGGACAGAAACGAGTTGCCTCTCACAAGTGATAACACTCCATCACAAAACCTAATATAGCTTAGTTTTCCCCTCCTGGGAACACAGGCACAAATCACTTCATTTTTAGTACAGTCCTGACATTAATTTTCCAAGAATGCAGAAAGACCTCCATTGCAAGTCCTCCTTGCCAAGCTCTGCTATATATTCTAAAATGAATGATCTCTTGTTGAAAAAATGGCAGGGACACAAATCTGTCAGAAAGACCATACCAGCAAGAGGCTTAGAACAGTATAAAATAAAAACAAAAGCAGGCCTCCAGCATAGCCTGTGACGCAAAATGGCCCATCACAAGGTTGCAGACATAATACAGTAAAGTATCTAGCTGGCTGTGCTTGCAGCTGGGATCAAAGTTTGAAATCTGTGAGCTTGTAGCAAAATATTAACTACTTCCTTCCAAAGAGAGGAATTCTAAAGCACAATTCCTGTCTCTGCTACTGGAACAAGGAGATAAAGTGATGCTCTAAGTTCAGAAGTCAGCTTCTAGTGAGGCACAATGAACACCTACTGAAAAACTACAATCTTTTCCTTTCCCTATCTCCGGACAGGCTACATATATCTAGTCACAAGACACTGCCAGCAGCACACTGAAGGGTAGATGGGTCTGAACTGATGTCACACATGCTGGATTTGCTCTGCTTCTCTGTGCTACTCACCAGCATAGTAACAGGCCTCCCTACTTTCACTATACCTTTCTACTATACAGCATGAGGCCTGCAGCACTGCAAAGCAAACCAGCTTTATCAGACAGCTTGTGTCATGCCAATCCATCACTTCCTATGAAACTGGAAGGACAGAATGTTCAAGGGTCTAATAAATAACTACCTGAAGTAACTGGAAAAATTGTTTTTGTGTGTTTTGTTTTATGTGGGTTTGTTTGTTTTTAATGAAATGCAACTGCAGTTGATAATCTGCACATTAAGCAGCTGTCAAGGTATGGAAGAAAAATCTAGCCTGGCTCAGCAGGTACACAGGGGAAAGGAATTCATGCTGTTTTGAGCTGTAACAACACAGAGAACAGCATTTCTTGCAAGTACAACACCATTTTCAGAAAGAAACTCACACCAGAAAAGCTGCAGTTCAGCAGAAGCCTCTTGTGACAGCAAGGCCCAGGACAATCCTCTGCAGGCCACTTAAAACACATAGAAGAGAAAAACTTAGCCTGCTCTACCACAGCACGTTCTGCAGCACAGAGATCTTATAAAAGAAAACTAGTAGTGCTTATATATTCCCTTCCCATCTCTTCAACTTTCTGCCCATGTAAAAACATGCTCACCCCATGCCTGCCTGTGAATTCTGTGATTTACAGACCCTAGGGCAAACGCAAAACAAGCAGAGACTAGCTATATGAAGAGTTCTGCTCAGTGCCACAGTCGTTTCAAGTGTTTTGAGTTAGATATTCAAACTCTCTTCTTCCCTGAGGTTCAACAGCAGCAACCTTACACACACACAATCCTCAGTTTCTACACACTATCATGACAACCCAGCTTCTACAGGTTTTTCCAGAAAGGTGATTCCTTAGGCAAAACAAAGTCTATGTCCTAATCACAAGGGACAGGAACCTTAGTCCTCCTTTTGTATTGCATCTCATCAGGACACCTACACCCATGCTAGCATTTCTGAGCCTGAAATACCTGAGCATACACCACTCCTGACATTATGAAGCAGAGCTGCTGACACAGAGGCACAGACCATGTAGACAGTACAGACTCCCACCAATGCTAACGTGAGATGCTTTTAAAAATAAATAAAATCATTTTGGTTAGCTCTAACAGCAGATGTAGTACAGAATGGAGGCAACACATATTAGAAGAGAAAGGTAACTGTTCTTAACCCAGAAAAGCAAAAGACCCCAGAAACTCTTTCTGACCAGGACCCATAGTCACATATGGGCAATGGTGATGCATAAGCACTTGTTTATGGGATTCAGCAACCCAGACCTTGGCTTCCCAGGCAGCAGAGCCTTAGACTAAGTAGGTATGCATATAGCTTTCTTTTTTTCTCATGGCATGCATTGACTGCTAAAATTAAATGGACAAATCAGTCACTGAATAAAAGCTCCATATCTGCAAATAATCTGAACCACTGTGAGTACAGTTGGGACATTAAGATGCTATTACTTAAAATTTGGACCCAGAGTGGGAGAGCAGAGACACAGTGGTAGAGGATCCAAAGGTACTGGCTTCCAGTTGCTCGGATGGACTCACTCAAGACTCCAGAGGGCGAGCTCAGGAGAAAAACCAGTCTATTTAGCAAGCACAGTGATTCAACAGGGAAAGGATTTAACAGAACAAGTCATCCATGAGATGGAATACTTTAAAAACTAGTACTGCTCCGTTTTTGCTGTAGATTAGTACCAAACTTCTTCCTGACACTTTCATATGTGGGTCATCCTGACAGCAGAACTCGTCCAGTTCCATTCTGCAAGGCAGATGACATTTGCAAAAAAGAACCAAGGCACAGGATGCAAGATCCATCTAAACGGATGGTAATTTCTCTTAACTTCAAGAGGAGTTGGCACTGGAAAACCCTCTTCCTGCTCAGCCAGAGGGGCAAGCACTTTCCAAAGCTGTGCAGCTCTACAGGAAACAGGAACATCTGCAGCGTAATTCACATTCTCAACCAAATATGCCAGGTGCAATTTAAATGAAGCAAGGACTAAAGCCAGCAGCATCAGGAGAAGGAATGTGGGGAGCTGTGGTTGGTTATCTACCCTGGGAGAATGACTTCATAGATCACTGATGTTCTCTACTCAATGCCAACCCTCCTTTGTTTGAGTTCTTTTTATCCATATGTTTACCAATACAGGTGGCAAAAAAAAAGCAGAGAGGCAAGACTTGTAAGGAAAAAATCATTTTTGTTGTTGTAGTTACTCTTTATTATTAGATAAACTTAAAAATGAGGCAAGAATGCAGTTACATGAGAACTATTTTTCAGGTCAGATGCAGGTAAGTGTAGACTAGGAACAATTTTAAGTTTCACTTTTATGCAGCAATTAACCAGCATTCACATTCTTTCCAGAGATAAAGTCTTTTTAATGTCATTATCCACATCACAAGCAAAACCATGCAACTTCAGATCCTACTTAAATCTCACTAACTTAAGAAAATAAATCACTAACATGTGCTGTTTTGCCTAGGCCACCCTAAAATGCAAAGGTATAATTCCCTGAGATCTGTGTTTCTTGTGGACTCTCTTAGGCAACGATCTGTTGTTATTCAGCCTCCTCCAACATCAGAGATTATTCTTACAAAGTGTGATTGGATAGGCAATTGATTTTGGACTGTATTTCAGCACACCATCAAAAAAGACCCAACTCTTATATTATAATCATAACCATTTTTCTTCTCCAAGATCTGCAGAAATATGGGAGCAAAAGAAGCCTTGCAATTTTTTCAGGAGGCTCATTAATTAATAAGATACAGCTACAGTCATCCTGAATTTACCTGCCTCCCTCCACTTACAGCACTGGCCTTATAAGGTCTGTGCACACCAGAGGTTCAGGCAAAAGCTGAGCACTGTTAAGAAGAGCGATGGCTCAAACTCTGAGATCTGAGTCATCGAGCTGAAGGAGAAAACAGTCAGAGCACTTCTTCTGAGGGCAAATGCTTCCCTTCTGTCACAAAAATCAAACCCAATTCCAAGCTTTGTTGCTTTTGAACAGCAATTTGCCAGCCAATGCAATGTCAAGCTCTAATTCTGAAATTATACTGGAGTTAACCATTAGTCATTCCCACCAGGATGTCCTGAACTGTCTTCCCCCACCCAACCAGACTTGCATTAAGTAATCTGCCTGCCATGTTATTTCCACAAGCAGTGAATGAATTCACAGCTTTCACTATCATCACACATCACACTATCATCAGAGTCCAACATGGTTTTCTTCTGCCTACTTCTCCAGCGCTTCTGCTTCGCTCTTTCAAACTATCTGCTGCAAAGGAGCAGGGCTTTATTGGACTGCTTTCAGTACAGACGATGCCTTGGAAAATGGACATATACAGGAATCTTTTAAAGGCATCTAACTACTCTAAGCAATCCAGTGGTTTTCTGAATCTCCCCCAGTATTGCTCTGTCACCTTCATTAACAGCCGTGCTCTAACACCAGCTGTTAGCTCTTTGCTTCCCTTCATATGGAGTTATCCCATGTGGGTCTGAGGGATCCAGAAGAGAAATCAGCTGTTCTGCAAAAACCAGAACAATTTCAAAATAGCACCCAGCAGACACAAATATAAGCAGCATCTCGTGATGTACCCAGACTTACTTCCAACAGCAGCAGCGGGAGACACTATTTAAAGAGAGAATACTCAGGCCTGAAGATAAATTAATGTCCGTGCTTCTTGTGCTCTCCTAGCACCTATATTGATAGAGTGGGAATTTCAGAAGGTATTCCCATACTTCACTTCAGAATTTGTCCAGCATTATTCCGGTGCTGTTAATACATGACATTTGCTGTGTCACGGGGCAGGAAGCTCGGTGTAAAGAAGTACTTTCTTATCTGTTTTAAACTGATGTCCTGCAAACCTTACTGAGTACCACCAAATTCTTGCATTAGAGGACTCTGTGAAGATCACCTCAGATTCCATCTTATCCAGCCTCTCAATTACTATCAATTTTTTCTCGCAACTTACATGGAATCCCCATCCTCTGATCATTTTACTCAACCTATTTGTACCTTTATACATTTGCTAACCACGTGGGAGACTCTCATCACAAACAGCGCATTACTAAAAAGCAGTCTGCAATAATAGTTTCATAAAATGGGACAAAGTACATATGATACTTTTCTTAGCGTAATCAAGCTTGGCTGTAGGACCCAGTAATACATGGGAAGGAAAATCTCATTTTTAGTGTTTTTTTACAGAGAAGAAAAGAGTTGCAACAGAATCTACCTGCAACAGAAGCAGTTTAACCTCAGCCAGAGAGCAGACACAGCCTCCTAAGTGCACAAGAGGTAGGCCTACCTAATGGACTTTAAGTAAGCACACTTGTTCTCCAAGGTCCACCAAACCCAATGCTACCCAAAAGAAGCAGTTCTCACTATGAGGGGTAATATCCATTAGTAAAAGGAAGTCTTTCCATGGATTATGTAGACTACAGGTGGCACACTTTTGTTCCTTCTGATAAAGACAATACCCAGTCTACATAGAACTGGGCTAAAATCTTCTTGTTTTTCCTGGTCTGTTGACTATGTGGCCTATAACCAACATGCAAGAGTATGATTGTGCCTCAGCTGCTGCAAGCCCGAGCACAGGCAGGTATGTTTTGATGATACCCATCATACAGTGCTGTCAGGACACCTTTCTGTTCTAGAAGTCATTCCCAACAACATTACAGCCATCGCATTACATGAGCAAAAAGCCTTTCTAAAGTCTGCACACTGCTGTAACTCAGAAACCAATTTCTGTTTACACTGGAGCAAAAACATCTCAACTAGAAAAAGAAACATAATCTAGAGTTGAAAAAACAATTTTTTTTAAAACCTGAAATTCCTAATGCATGATGTAGAAGACACTCCCTTTAGTTTATGCACATGAATAATGAGTCACATTAAAATACATAAATTCTGGCCAGTGCAAGATTGCAATAGGCTGTAATAATGTGATGGGGAGCCACAGGATTCAACTGGGATATCCACTTTTGTGTGGGTATGTGTGTGTGTGCGGTGAAGTGGGAGAAATAAGACTTTCAGGGTTTGAGGGAGTTCAGTTCGATCAGCCTTGTAGAGGGAAACAAAACACAGGCTGAGCAGTGTTTTCTTCCACCATGACAAAGACTCAAATACAGCCCCAATAACAAAGGAAAAGGCTTCCAAAACCAGTGCATGTTAGGGGCCATGCACATATCAGATGCAGTACACTTTCGACCTCCCAGGTGCTGACAACAAGGAGCTGCTGTGCCTGACACAAGAAGCAGTTCCACTTTCTCCTCTCCAACTGTACATGATTTACCAGTCACATCTGTCCATTCAGTGGGGCAGGACACAACAGCAATCTCTCCACAATCTTGGCTTAAGCAGTAAGGAGTAAAGGACACATGTACATCCCAATACCTTGAAATGTTTTTGCCTATTTAAAGGGTAGATAAAGGTTGAGGTAAACGCACTCATCATGGATGTTTATGAACATGAAATACATTTAAGACAAGCTGCAAGTATTTTGAGGCACAGACTCTGCTAAACAGGCAGATTGAACTCTTACATGAAGTGCCCAAATATTTAGTTTTCACTTATATTTTGCGATCAGCACAAACAAATTTTATAAATAGATGAATCTCAGTCTGTCCCTTCTTGTGAATTTAGGTCTGAGATGCCACACATAGAGCAACAATAAATCTGCTATGACAAATGAGTGGCATGATTGCAACCATGATGTGGCAAGACAGTTGCTGACTTATATCCAGCAGATCTACCTTCCCACAACTCTTCCTGTGCACTAGGGCCACAAACACACAGCTTCCTCTTGACCAGGGAACACATCCAAAACACTCTGAAGTATGTTTTCCCCAGCCAGCCCAATGCAGCATCCCCTGGGAACTGCCAGTGTATGCATGCTTCTTCTTGTCTCCTCCCCTGGCCACAGACCATCTCTCTGAGGCTTTTTCCTTCTCCTTCAAAGCAGCAGCTGGCAGCAAACCAGTGCAGATGCTCATCTCACAGTTTGCATTCACCCCAGGGGCATGCAGGTTGCTCACATTCCTCTTCCAGAGCCATCTCCACACCACACTGAGCCTGCACACTTCACTGGCAGGGAGATGGGATTTTACAGCAACAAGAACTTGTGAGCCATCCCACTGCATACAAAATAGCCTCTTATTACTGAGCATGCAGTGAGCCACAGAGCTAACTAATACTTTGGCCTGGAGTTGGATTGTGCTTACTGGAGGCTGCCTAGAAGCAGCCACTGCAGAGCACAGCAGGGGCAGGCTGGTTGGGTAATCTCAAAAGCTTCAAGCTCAACATCAGTTCTGTGCAATAGTCACACTACCTTGAAGGCAGCCAAAAACAAGCTGCCCAGGGAGCACCTACCCACCAATGGAGAGGACTGCAAGTTAGTGGGCATGGTGGGGGTGGGCTGATGGTTAGACTGGATGTTAGAGGTCTTCTCCAACCTTAACGATTCTGGGTTTTATAGTTCTGCCAGAAGCCAAGCTGCAAAAAAAACTCCCCAAATGACTTCACGGATCCTGAAGACCCTGAGATAGCAGAACAAGTCCAGCACAAACCGAAAAAATAGTGTACCTGCCTATGTACATCCATAAATATGCTACCTTTGCAATCTCTAAATCACCACATTAGAATAGAATGTAGGCAGAATATTTTCCTTGACCACTAAACAAACACTGATAAAAATGCACTTGCTCTTCTAAATGGCAACACAGCAGGACAGTCCATGAAACAATGCACCTTCTACGTGATTTATATCTTTCTCTGTGAAAGGCCACTCAGAAGTGGAAAACTATTTGAATGTATCAAAACTAAATTGGATGATCTTAGTAATAAAAGAATGACTTTCACATTATGTCATGCCGTCTGGAGAGAAAGGTAATCTTCTCTACTATTATCTACACCCTCCTCTTCTCACACCATAGCAAGACCCCACCAGAGGGTCTCTTTCTCAGCTGATATTATTCCCGTTCACATGCTGCTTCCCTAAGAAGCTAAGCCATGTTATCATCCAAACTCTCCCTAATCCCAACACACAAAGTTCTCCTATGAACTTGCAGCTGAGATGTAACCCTGTGCTGCCCAGTGAATGAACCAACACAGAGCTAAAAGCAGATCCCTGTGTCTTCTTGGAAGAACTGCAAGAATTGTGTACACACAGACACTTAACATACACACACACACACAACTTGTTCATATCTGGTATCTCCCCCTTCTCACTCTCCTCACCCCATCTATAATGAAGAACAGAACAGCTAAATTTTAACAAGGTCTGTCCATCAGGAAAGAAAAGGAAAAAGTTTTTAAGACTTTGGTTCCAGTTTTCTGGATAAATGTGGAACTTAAAGCTCCAATCTATATACAGTCTGATTTCCCTACAAAGGAGGGTATTTTCAGTGATAACCTTCCTCTGATTTTAAGCCTTGATAAGTGTTTTGATGAGGGAAGTCCTAGGAAAGAAATTTTCTCACAGGCTTTGTTCCAAAACATGCTGAAGATCTTTCCCCCAACCTCACTCATTTGGAGAAACTACTTATTTTCAGCATTTCTGTCATTAAGGACGCATGAAGACATAATGAACTCCAGTATCCACCTGCTCACATTCCTCAGAGCAGCAAGTTCAGTGCCAAAAAGCAGGTAATGGGAACATCAGTTCATACGGATCTATTTGCATTTACTGAGAGGGAAGTGAATAAGCAACCAAAAATGCTACAAGGCAGCATGATACATTAGAATTAAAGAGCTTTCCAAGTACCCTTCCTACTACTACTTTTGATCTCTTCATTTTCTAAAGCCATGTAACTACCATACTGGGAAATACTACCTCTACCCTTTGCACCTCCCCACTGCACTGGAATGACTTTTGTCTTTTCCTTCATAATACAAGACCAAAACCAAGCACAGAAGTTACAGATGAACTTATGCTGAAATATTTATTGCTAATTATTAATCTATGTTTTGCCCTTTGTTTCTGACAATGTTTCTGACGTCATGCTAGTAGTAACATATTGCAAAGAAACTGAAGCAAAACAGCATGCTGATGTTAGAGCATGCAGTGATACTCCGGAGCTGAAAAGGTGTATGCTAGGCAAATTTTCCTCAATTAAACACTTTGCTTTCCATTCCCTATTTTTAAACAACGTCATATTTCTTACATATATGCATTATGTTTCTTTATTTCACTACTCTAAAGAGACATTTCCTCTGCAGTAAGGCAGGCTGTCACCAAGGCTGCACATCCCCCTTCAACTGTTTCTGCTGGGGAGACGCACTGAGAAAAACATGCTGATTTTCAATGTGTTCAAAAGTGAGTACAAATCTGTTGCAGTTTACCTCCAGCAGTGCAGAATTACTGGTACAAAATACCAGCTTCAGACAAGAAATCAGAAAAATGGAAAGGGAAAAAGCTACCAGGCAGTGCTGAGGTGAAGTCTGTGGAAGAGACACCTTACGTAACGCAGTGTTGAAAACAGTGTGCGAGTTCTTTAATCAAAGGCTTAAAGTAAGTAAAATGTACTTATGTAACTGAATACAATTGAAGCATTAATTTTTGCTAAATGCTAATTATTTCCCAGCACATCTAGAATGAGGAAAACATCATGAAAAAGAAGAAAGGAAGAGGTGATGTTCATATCCGAGTGTATGAAAAGACTGCAGTTCTTACCTGCTGCCATCACACTGAGTACTGACTGATATCAATATAGGACATTACCAAGGATGAGAAATGCTGAGTTAGGTCACGCATCAAAATAAAGATCTTCAAGAGTGAAAGCCAGCACTAGCTCCCTTCTAAGTATAGCTAAACTTCATCATACAACAGCTGAGGCACATGAGTCTACACAGGCACATGGACAGGCACTATTTTCATGAGCAGCTGTGTGGTAAGGCACACACTCCTTAAAGGCCATCTTCAAGAGAAATAAATGGTGCTTGTATAATAAAACTCCTCTGAAAGTACATTTACTTTGCCCTGTCCCCTCTCCCACAAAAACAATTTGAAACTAGATGACAAGCAAGGACCGATCTGAGCTGTGGCTGGGTCAGCCCTAGTGGGCATTGCATAGATCCCAAGTTGATGTGCAGGATGGCAGGGCTGTTTCCCATTCTCTCTGGATCTGTCAGCAAACATCTTGCCCCACAGGACCTGAGAGGCCTCTCTGCAGCAACTTCCAAAAGGAGTGTTAGTTTCACCCATTCATCTTGTAGTGCAAAATGCTGTAGAAAAACACATTTCACAAACCGCTGTGTTTGTCTCTGTCATCACTGCTAGGAGGACGATACATTCTTGAGCTCTTTCCTGCATGATGCTGAGAGGTGCTAAGTCTTACTAATACAAGCACTGCAAAGCTGAGCACCATGCAGAGCTCATCTCAACAAAATCCAGACAGGGCCTCTAGCAGCCAACCTCCCTCCACAACACTTAGATACTGTCTGTGGGCCACCACCTTTGTTACTCAGCTTCTGGTGTCAAAGCAGGTGACTTCTGATCACTATCAGGTGAAACCTGCACAGGATGTTTCCAAATTTGCTACAGATTCTTAGTGGGCATAGCAGCCTTTAAAGACTGATGGGAAACAGACATCAGACTTTTTGAGATGCAGCTGGCCCTGGGGGATACCGCACTAGCTTGCACTTACTGCACACATGGGTGGAAATTTGCATTGGTTGGAAGCAGGAGGAATAATTCACAGGAAGAAAAGATAACCAAATCTCCCCGTGAGTGCGTTTCAATTATTTACTGCCAGTTCTCTCACACCAACCTCTAATTCTAGACAAGATTAATTATTAGTTGTATTGATTTTATTTATTGCCTTTATTTCCTAATCAGTCTATTCTTGACCTTATCAGATCTGCTGATTAAAGGAAGGTTATTGAAGCATACTGTGAAATCTGCCTGCAGTAGACTTAATGCTGGTTTCAACAAATTTTCTTTAGAAAAATTCAGTCTTTTATATGGATACAATCAGGAAAATACCTCTGCTCTTGGCTAGATGACAGTTCCTGCCCCTATACCATAGGTGCTGCTGTAGCAGCACAATTCCAAGTAAAACTGTGTGAGGAGATGAATATCATGCCAAGAGGCATGACATTTTTGGCAGGAACGTTTCCTACCCACATATGGAGACTCCTAAGTTGATGAGGGGCAGGAATGATGAGGACCTTATTTGAATTTCAAGAGGTATGCCTCCACTAAAGCTGCTATACCATATTTAGAAAGTAATCTTATGAGAGCAGGGCGAGCAACCTGCTAGACGTGCATTCTGCAGCTTGACATTCCTGTCAAAAGCCTCTGAGTTCTGGGCCAACCACCTACAAGTTATGCTTTCCATAACTTTGGGGGATTAAGCCATTATACAAGTAAATTTTTCCCTGAAGAGGCATTTATATGTGACATCACTTTTAACATTAGGGAATATACAACACTGGCATTTCCTAAATTCAGATCACTTGATTTAGCAAATATTGATCTTTCAAGACCGAATGTCTGAAACAAACCCTGCTGTCACCAGACAAGCCTTCACCTATATGCTGTATGGTCCATGTTTCCTTACAACCTAAGCTAACGGGCAAGGAATGGCTGTAAGAATGATTGAGAAGGCACAACCTGGAGATGACGGCTCTGTCAGGTGCTGCAATGAGCAGTGCTCAGCAGCAATGCTGGTGGAGTCCCAGCCCCAAGCTGAGAAAGGCAGCTTTTCTAGTTTTAGTCCTTCCTAGGGCAGCTGCAGGAAAACAGCCTACAAAGTCTTTTCAGGCTTTAGGGGAAGAGTTTTGCAAAAGATGGTAATGGGCCATCAACTCATCTCTACCAAATGGCCCCACTTCCAATTACTGCTCTCCAGCAAAGACGTCTCTTTCAGGTAAGTCAGGGAGCTCATGCTCTGAAAGCTAATGCCAAGTGCCACAGTTTCACAAGATGTCATGGAGAATGCTAACAATAGGCAAGCACGGCATGCAGAACACCTAACTTTCCCATGCATTAGCAATAGAAATGTGCAAGTACTGATGCCAGCTAACTGATAAGCAAGTGCTTCAGGAAATTCACAGTAGTGCTGAGCCCAGGCTCAGGGCTGCAACCACAGCCCCCAGAAACAGCATGGCTGATCTGTCTTGGCATGTTTATCACCATGCAACAATACTGAAAGTTTTTAAACTGCCCAACAACTGACAGATTGATTGGACTCTTTTATGTGAGGCTAAAAGTATCAGGAAAAAAAAATAAAATTGAAGAGCATTTTATTCCATCTTTCAAGCAGGAAGATGTTAGGTTGTTAGTTTGTTGGGGCATTTTTCCATTTTTGAGGGGGTGGGTTTGTGCCTAGTTTTTTTCCCTGCTCGCTTTTAATGGGTTGAGGTGTGTTTTTCAGAGCCATTTTAAAGACCTACCCTATCTCCAACATAGGAAGACTGATTAAGTTAACTCGAAATTATTTCAGAAACACTTCCTTAGCATTTCCATGAGAAGTTACAAGTTTGATAGATTTTCGGAAAAACAGATCATATTTATGCTCTGGAAAGTGCTGCTCTTTACTTCCTACACTTGGTCAGTTCTTCTAGCAAAGCATTTAACGTGCTGATCAACTCAACCAGCTGCTGGTGCCCCTAGTACTCGCAAGGTGCAGCACCTTAGACTGAGCTATCTTGGTTCTCAACACTTCCAAACACAAGGAGAGGAGTGCAGAGAGAAACAGAGAATATATATATATACACATATATATATACACATATATACATATATGACGTGCACATCGTAATGTCTTATGTGTTTTTTTTTTTCTAAGAAGAGACACCGAGTCCCTGAAGTGTCCAAAGACGGGCAAAGCTGTGAAGGGTCTGGAGCAGAAGCCTTAAGAGGAGCTGCTGAAGGAGCTGAGATTGTTCAGTCTGAAGAAGATGAAGCTCAGAGATGACCTTATTGACCAAGAACTCCCTGAAAGGAAGTTGTGGCAAGGTGGGGATCAGCCTCTTCTCCCACATAACAGTGGTAGGATGAGAGATAAGAGCTTTAAGTTGCACAAGGAAGGGATCAGATTGTTTATTAGGAAAGATTTCTTCCCAGAAAGAGAGGTAAAGCATTGGCACGGGCCACCCAGGGAGGTGGTGGATTCACCATCCCTGGAGGTGTTCAGGAAGGAGCTATTAATAATAGGTGAACAGTTGGACTGGATGATCTTTTAGGTCTTTTCCAACCTTGGTGATTGTATGATTCTAAGAAGCACGCAGAGGTAGCACTGGGGAACACGGGTAGCGGGCATGGTGGGAATGGGCTGATGGTTGGACTAGATGATCCTAGTGGTCTTTTCCAACCTTAATAATGCTCAGAATCTTTGTTTCTCTGATTAGCCTGTAAAACAAGAGTTCTTCAACACACTTTAAAAACTAGTAGAGTCAACATAAAAATTGATGTTAACTAGATAATAACTGAAAACCGGGCCCATGAGAGCCTAATGAGGTTCAATAAGGCCAAGTGCATAGTGCTTTGCTTCTACTGAGGCAACCCCAGATGTAAGTACAAGCTAAGAGAACTCAGTGAGAGCAGCCCTGGAAAGAAGGACTTGGGGGTCCTGTTGCACAAAAAACATTTTTGCAATGGGTCCAGAGGATCGCCTCTCCTACGAAGACCAGCTGAAGGAGCTGGGCTTGTTCAATCTGGAGAAGAGAAGGCAGCAGGGAGACCTCACTGCAGTCTTACAGTTCTTAAAGGGAGATTATAAACAGGAGGGAAATCAACTTTTTACATAGGGAATGGTGATAGAACGAGGCGGAACTGTTTTTAATGAAAAGAGGGGAGATTTAGATTAGATGTCAGGGGAAGTTTTCCACTGAGAGGGTGGTGAGGCACTGGCACAGACTGCCCAGAGAAGATGTGGATGCCCCGTCCCTGGAAGTGCTCAAGGCCAACTCTGGGCAGCCTGATCTGGTGGGGTGGAAACCTTGCCCACGGCAAGGGGGTTGGATCTAGATCATTTCTGAGGTCCATTTCAATCCAAGCTATTCTGTGATTCTAATATAATACACTGTAGAATAGTGAATAATTAACACAAAGGTAGGAAATGTCATTTTCCAGCACTGTGGCTGGTGCTTCAGAAAACTCTCTGCTCTGCTCTCTCCAGTCAGTTCAAACTAGTTCAACCAATAATGACAACGTTCTAAAAATCTGTGCTAACAGCACCAGACAGTTTTCTTTGGCATAAATGAAGCTACCCTTCCAGAGGCTTCACTACCGCAAAAAAACACTCATCAGTGAGACAGATGCACAACCCAAGCTTTCCTTTCCTGCTGGTTAAAACACATAAGTTTAGCAGCTGTTCCTGTCAAAAAATTCTTCCTCTGTTACTCACAGAAATATGTGACTTAAAGCATACTCAGCTCAGTGGTTACTGCATAATGCAACCCAGTTATTACCCAATTTTCTATTGCTTTTATATTATAGCATGCTTGTATTTTCATTTATCTTTGGTAGACCACAACCTTTTCATCATCACTGTTAGTTTTTTCTAAGGTCATATGCTGGTCTAAATTGGGAGGATGCTTTTGTTTGTTTGAAATAAAAAGCAATGATTCTTAATAAGCAGCTCTAGGAAACAAACACCGTAGAGCTTTCCTGTGGAAGAGTTCAGAAAGGACAAGGATCTCCTAGAAGGAGTCCAGCTAACATTTATAAATGTCTAAAGGGAGGTGGGAGGCAAATGGATAAGGCCAGGCTCTTCTCAATGATACACAGTGATAAGGCAAAGAAGGATGGCCTAAAACATGAACACAGGAGGTTCTGTACTAACATGCAAAAGAACTTCTTTATGGTAAGAGTGATGGATCACTGGAACAGGCTGCCCAGAGAGGGTGTGGAGTCTCTTTGTAAGGAAACGAATATTCAAGACCCATCTGGTTGCCTACTTGTGTGACCTATGGTAGGACACTTGTGTTAGCAATGGTGTTGGGTTCAGTGATCTCTTGAAGTTCCTTCCAAACTCTGTAATGCTGTATTTTCTTAACTTTTTCTATGAAACATATCACTATTTACTCATTTCAGAAGGACAGCAAGATAGTTACATAACTGCGAACTGAACTTATCATATGTTGTGGCTGCATCCTGGTTATCTCTCTCAAAACAAAACAGGAAGTATATCAGTTTGTTTCATTAAGCAAAACCCTAGCCATTAAAAAAAAAAAAGCTTCTTAGGATGATTACAGGTGACTAAAGCTGGTTTTGACTAAACCATGAGGCCAATTAGCTTAACATTTTAGAAAAACAGGACATTTGATAAGGGGATGGAAGTCTTATTTTACTACTAGCATGCAGGACTGCGGCCTCTAGAGTGGCTGTGAATTGCAGGGGCACATTCTCTGGTGATGATGGTGAATCAGGTGAGTACTCTCAGTATCACAGAGCAGTAGGAACTCTGCCCAGCAGCCACGAGAATTGCCAGAAATGTTAAGTAAGAGCAAACAGGTTATGTTTAGAAATGAAGCGCTCCTTCAGCAGGAGGCTAATCTTTCTCTATATTTCACTTTTCTTACAAGAAGAAGGTCCCGTTCCAACCACAAATATTCCCTGTGGTAGCAAGATAAAGAGTTTCACATTCAAGTGACATTTCTTTTACATAGCCCTTTCTGACTGCCACTCAGAACAGGGCAGCTGTACAAGAAGTTCCCTTGTAGAGCCTACACTCCTAATTTGCTGGCTGTCTTCCTAGAGCTCTACTATAAATCTCTGTTAAGAGCTGAGCTGTGAGCATATCAGTATTTATAAATTTTCACTCTTTATACAGAAATCCAGACCAGCTTAGCAGTCCCCCTTCCAATCATACAGACCATGCACAAATTGAATCCAACTTGCTTTCCCCATTTGAAATTCAATTTTTATTTGCATTTAATTACCTAATCCAGCCTGTATCACATGGCAATTTTTGCCTCATTAGCCAAAAAACTTAATAGAGATATGGCAAAAGAGCAGTGGGAGACAGAGAAATAGCTAGTCATTCAAAGAGTGTAAGTTTGAGAATAAACTCTCACTCGTGTTCAAATTAAGGAATAATTCAATGTGTTAACCAGCAGCCATCCATGATCTGAAAATCAGCCATCTGAAAATACAGAAACAACGCTTTTTCATAAAGCAGAACCTTTCGACCATTCTATTTTTACTGAACTAGCTCCAAGTGTTAAAGCATTTTGCAGTAAATACATTGCTAAGATCACGAACATCAATTATTTCACTTATTTCTTCCCCAAATTGCTTGCCACCTTCTCAGTATTGCTGAAAAAATACAAAGTGCATTTTTACTTGAAAGCTTTTAATACGTAGACGTAATATTATATCTATTAACTAGCTTTTGCTTCATAGATGTCAGATCTGATAGTTTGCAAGCCAAGGTTTACTCTCTGTTATCTCATACAGCTTGCACAAGTCCTCCAGGAAAAATTCCTTCAGTACAGCATAAGAGCAGCTGCATACTCGATGTCTGTTTGTGATTAAAGATTTCATAATTCACTCTTCCACCATTACCTTGGCCTTAAACCCGACAGAGTCACAAATCACTGATTTTAATTTCTTATTTGAATTATGTATAAGAGCTAAATGACATACCACAAAACACCTGCTGAAATACATTTTTGAATATTTAAGACAAATAAAAGTTTCCCACTGAGGTGCCTGCATATTACTTTTTCTATTTGAGCAACCTCCAGCATAATTCAAAACAATTTATTACATTTGACAGCAGCTTGTTGGTTTTTGTTTTTTTTTTCCACCTAACTTGAAATAAAAATGCATGTGGATTTGTCATTGATCACTGTGGGTTCCTTTCATGGAAAAATCCCAAGTATTGTTAAGGAGAAAATATACAGATGCAAACTAAGCCAACATAAAGATAGAAATGCTTTCTCATGAATGGCTCAGAAGAGCACAGACCTTAAACTTTGTCAGTATCTGAAACTCATTTCAGCTTTGCTCTACAAGTTCTTTCCAGTGACAGACTGGTAGCATTCACAGGCCATTTAATCTGATATTGACACAAAAATACAAGACAACATCTTGTTGCTTAACCAGGTTTAGTTATTATGCTTAATATTTTATATATGGAAACACCTTGTGGGTTACGCATTCAAGAGGGCAGCACCAGCACATCTTCAAAAGTGAGTGGATGAATCCTCAGCCCTACAGGACTTCAGCAGTTTGGAAAGACAAGAGGAGCTAGTGAAAAGCAAAGAAAACAACCAAATAAACAACAATACTACTTGTGTTTTTGAGAATGGGTGCCTCCTACCAATGCCCTTCAGACACAGAATCCCTACTCCTCAGAATCTGTGTGTGTCAGACAAAGTGAACCAGTGCTCACCATCACTGCAGAATGATTTTTATGCTGAATACTATTTACTTATAATTCCTGCGATTAAAACAGGTTTCCCATAGAGCTATCCACACTGCCATCTAGTGCAAAGAGTTGTGGGACTTTTTTTTTGTTCTTTTATTTTCTAAAAGAAAGATGCAACTGTTAGTTTTAAGGTAGAAGGCTGCCAGTGTTTCTCCCACACATACCAGTGAAAGGGGATATGAACTGCAAGGCTTTCCTCTCTATACAGTGGCCAACACTTTCCTTTGCTAACTGCAGACCACAGCACCTGAAGGCACAAGGGAGATAAAAACTTGTTTGCAGACAGAAATTAGAGTTTATTACTAAATTGGGTATTGGGAACAGAAGAGGTTTTTCTGCTCCCTTTTTAATAAGCACACCAATTGCATAGAAACCAGGGTGTGCCTGGGAACCTAATGAAATGCATTCAGCAAGTGTCAGCCCAGAGGGAAAACATGCAGCCTCACCCCAAGAGGGTGGCAGATGTTACGACAAAATTACTGTTTGCATGTTACACTAATCATTATGCTATGTCTGATGCCAAAGCACCGCTGACTGTAGTTGCTGCCAGAAGTAACCAACAGCAAGAGTTAAACCTCACAGTAAATGCTGCAGCTTCTCCGCTGCACTCTTCCAAATTGCAAAGGAGAAAAACAATTAAACCCATTTCCAAATCATCATGTGCCTGACTTGCAGGATGCTAATATCCCTTGTGGTCTGCATCTCACTCTGTGTACAGCAATGCCTCTGCAGGACAACTGAAAGCATTCAGCTCTTCTACCAGCTCTCTGTCTCGATGTTGAACAGCAGGAGTGTGTAACACACTCGCCCTTGGTAATGAGACACCTGGAAAGCGACATCTGTATCAGCAACAGCTTTATTTAAATCAGCAGCCTGCTCAATGCCTTTGTTTTTATTTTTCATGCCCCAGATTAGTCATTGAAGTTGTATGAGGAGATCTGGTGTCCACACAAGCCAGCCCATCAGAGGCTTTCGGGCACAGTGCTTATGCAGTTACTGTGTTCAGCACTCTTGGGAGAGCAACCAGTGTGGCTTTCCTGCTGCTAAATGGAAGCTCCTTAGAACCACAGCCTTCTTCCTGGCTTTCCCTATCGTAATGCATCTTCCTCTCAGTGGCATCCCAGAGCAGAAATGAAAGCTCTTTGGCTTCCTTATAAACAAGTTCCATCAATTTACTACAAACACAAAGGCAGGGAAAGAAGCCTGAAGACCAGGACCTGCATATTAACAGGCACCTAATACTTTTCTGAAGACAGAAACTAACAAAAATAAACAACACAAAAAGACAACCAACCACCTTTGCTACCGACACAGTCTGAGAGCAATTCTGCATTGTGATCAACTGTTACAGGCTTTGTGTTGCACTCTAAAAATCCCCGGAAAGAAAAGCCCTACACTTGAACAAAGTGGAACATGGTTGCTTTCATTCTGCTTGATCCCTAAACAGCCCTGAGCGGCCCAAATCACTAATCAGTGGACAAGCACCAGTCTGGCACCTTCCTTTCAAGCTCTTACAACTTGGTAATAGGATAGAGCATTCCTTCAGGGAAATAGATGGCACTACAGAATGGGAAGTGAAGCAACCCACAGCACTGACAGCCACTGGAAATATCCAGACACATCCATGACCAGGAGACTAAGCCTTGATTTAGGGGAACAAGTCAGGAGTCACTTCTACTTAGAGAAGCGTTGTCTTTCAGCAACAGAAAAGCTTTGTCTGAAACTGAATGGATCCATCACCTATAGTCAAGCCTTTCTTCTTAAAAACTCATCTTTTCCAACTTTCTGAGACAAGGAGGCGGCCAACAGGTCCATCTGGAAGATGCTATGGTGAGAGGACAACGTCAGCCTCCTGGAAGTAGTCACAGTCCTGTGAGGCAGCTCTAAGGGTCACAGTGGTCATCTCTTACAGCCAAAGTCACAGCAGTCAACTGTCGTCATGACTTTAGGAGACAAATTTCACCTGCAGCTCCACTCTGCATCCACACCAGCCAGTCAGTGGCCACTGAGCCACCACACAAAGGGACACTGCTTTGGATCTCCTGGCAGCGAAAGCTCTCAATGGCATTTCTCACAGCCAACAAGTCCTACTTTAAAGCTGATCAGACAAAGGTTTGGGGAAACAGTTTTGTGGGCTGGGAAGAAGAAAATCTTGGTCACTCCTTGCCCAGCTCACCACATTGGAAATTCAGGTCTCACCACCTGAAGGCAGAGCTGATGAATGGTGACACTGATAATATCATAACAATTAAGAGACCAAACCCGAGCAGCAAGGAGGGAGAGGAACTTTCTTGGCAGACAGTAATGTTTCCTCCTCTCTCACACTTACCAAGCACTATGAAAAGAAAAGCAACTCTTTGTTGATTATGTAAAATCCCCAGTCTTTCTGCTAATGTATGCACAAACAGAACAGGATCTCCTTGATTCTTGCTCTCCTCCTCCTATTTCAGGGCTAGAAACTCTCAAGATGGAATACAAAAACGTATTTAAGAGTTTCTTGATCATGTTTTTACCGGTTTAACAACAAGCCTCTGGCAACAGCAAAGATAACCAGGTATTTCTCCCAGAACTTAGCTGGGAGAGAGATGGAAGAATGGGGAAGAGGTGGTATTTACTATACAGAACTTCAGACACTTCATTTTCAGCATGAATATAGACTTTTAAAGTTTACTTTGAAACTTAACTGGTTCATATGAAAGAAAATTTAAAATTCCTTTAATAGAAAGTGGTTCTAAGTATGTGCTTTGGAAAAGAGGAACTGGGAATCATTGTTTCCACACTTCCAATCTTGGGGACGTCCAAACAGGGTGAAGAAAAGTGCAAGTGAGGCACATATATACAACATAGAAACTTATGGATGCCCTTGCTACAAGCTGTTGACCATGATAAAAGCCCACATCTACTTTAGCAGGACGGAAGAAAAAGCACAATGTATTTTCAAACCAAGGGCTACTGAAAAAGCAAAAAAACAAAACAAAAAACCAAACAACAACAACAAAAACCTGCCAATTTTCTCTGGCTTGAGTAAACTCCAGACCACAAACTGCTGTGGGCTGGAATCTATAGTGGGAATGTAAAATGTGCCTGCCCTGTTCCTGCGTGCCCTGGGCACTCTGGTCACACTGTCAGACAAGTCTGAACCCTATGGAGCAAGAACGGCATCACAGAGGCAAACCACCACACTGGTTCGTTTCTTCCACCACCAGCACTAACAGGAATGGATTCAATTTTTCAGTATTCAGACTCATCTTTTTATGGCCAAATGCTAACTTTACAGGTCTAGAAAGAACCTAAGAATAGTGTGAAGAGCTTGTATTTCTTAGGGCTTTCCAGACAGATAGGATAAAAAAAAAATTGTGCTTCCTTTGAAATGTAGTTGCAAATCATTTGGAAATGCTGTGCTCGTTTAAAAACAAATACAATAAAAAATTCTATCTCCACAGACACATGCCAAAACGTATCCAGAATTGCTAACTCAATTTCAAAGACATGGAAATACTTGACTAGCTCTGTCAGGTTGTACGAGAGTGCCCACAGATGGAACTTGCGGGGCAGGAGATTGTTCATTTACCAATAGGGTATTTCACCTATTCAACGTTAGGTTTCTTGAGAGAAGCTCAGCAAACACAGGGAGTACCACTGCCTAGTAAATATGGGCCTTTTTTGCACCCACAGCATGTTGTATAGAAAATTTGTTCTCCTCAGACAGATGAAAGGAAAATCTGCTCATCTTTCTAATTAGCATGATTTATTTATACACACAGTATGTTATGAAAAAGTGTTTGCAAAGGAGGCCATCCTGTTGAACAGAGAGAACATCCTTCAGGGCAGATTTACAGAGATATTACCTGATAGCTCAGTCCTAATGCAACCTCGCTCTTGAGAAAAACAGAGGCATTTGCTGCCAACTGCGTTTCCTGCTCACTGTCACAGCTGTTACAGAGACTGCAGGGAGAATCCAAACCTTTCTTTTTTACTTATTGTCTTTTCTTTCTCACTAAGTTATGTATCTTGATCATTTCTTCATGCATTGTTTTGGGTTTGTTTGTTTGTTGTTTGTTTGTTTTGCTGTTGTGTTACCTACTGCATGAGACAGGACTTTTGGTCCTGTGACAGGTAGAGCCATATGGGAAAGCCAAGTCTCCACAGCAAGATTTTCCTGCTTAGAATATTCGAAGATTTTAAAAAGCAAAGCCTTTGACACATTTTTGCCTGCAGGCTACCTGTTTCCTGTGGTCAGGGAAGTGCTGCAGCCCTCTGATCAGCAGGCAACATAAAGCTAACTCTGAAGACTAGTCCAGAACTCTTTGGAGATGTGGGACTGCTATTCTCTGGCCATGGCTCGAAGCAGCCCACAGTCAGGCTGCTGGTTTCAGACCAGCTGTTCAGCTGCTCTGCATGCAGAGGGCATCAAACAGCAAGACTCAGAAGCACAGCACTGCCTCTCAGGCATTACTTGTGTCCCCATCACAAATGCCACAGAGCAATATCCAGATCCAGTAACAGTACTTACTGTGCAGGCTTATGAAACCCACCTGTATTCACCCTTCAGCCCTGTTTGCCCCTTGTGGCTTTCATACTGGGAGACAGCAAAGCCAGCAGAATGAGTCACATCCTACTCCTTAGAATAATTCACTCACAAACAGTACTGATGTCAAACAAAAATTATTTGTATGGAACTAACTTTGTGCAGTATCAGCACTGCAAATAACTATTATTACTTTTTACAGCTAGATTAAGAGCAATCCCAGCTCTACAGGGGCCTGAACTCTGGCAGCTTTGCCTGGCCAGCAGATCACAGCGACCTCAAGAGAACAAGTGCAACCCCCCTGTTAAAGAAGATAAAGACCAGTCCACATGCAGTATGTTTCTGAGGAATTGCAACTCCTCCCTGGACTCGCTCAGCGCATTTTGAGAACACTGACCAAGGGATGCTTGGCCCTGCAAAGCTGGGGCTGGGGGAGCTGGTGGTGGTGAAGGAAGCACTGAGGTGGCAGCAGGGTATAGAGCACTCAAGGCTACCACTGCACTGGGTGGATACTGCTGAACCAAGATGAAAAGGCAATACTCTACTGGTGCAGGAGAGGCCATGCAGCATGTTAGAAGGTGCATGAACAACAAGTGGAACATTTGTGGATGCAGACTGCTCAACAGAAAGGATAATGCAGCAATAAGAAAAGCCAGTGCTGCCTCTTGTCATGTCTGCAGACTTGTTCTGCAGGTAGGCACAGAAATGAACAACAGTAACAACCAGTGAATGCCTGTTGTGCCTGCTGGAGGCTTGCTTTTGTCCACAGCTCAGGGAAGGCACCAGGAATTAGGAAGAATATTTGAGAAAGCTTGATGTGGCCACCTTTCCTACAGCTGTAATGGTCCTCTAGGGATGACTGCAGCAGCCAGCAGGGATACAGCCCACTTGAGTGCTCCCTGGCAGAGGTACCACAGTACATCTCTGTCTTTTTTACATTTCTAGACTGTAGGCATCAATAGACCACAAATGAGCGCCGAGGTCAGCCTGCTCCCTGTTTCTGGCAGCATGGATACAGAAGACCCAGAAACCCTGGGATAATTCTCATCATAAATCTCTGCCTTTAAAGCTTTCATCCACGAAGCAAGCCAAGCTTCTGACACCCTGAAGTCTCATTAGAAAACTTACTATTATTTTGGAAGATGCATGTGCTTTTATGCGTAAATACCAGGAGACAGAAAGAACGGAATTCATCAAGACACCAACACACAGGAAGAGCCAACACTAAGACGAAACTTCTAACCTTGCTACTGCAGGCTTGGACAGAAATATGTACAAAGACTAACACCAGAATACAGGTACAAGGTGTTCTATTTCTGTCCTTGCTGTTATGCAAAACCTAGAACATCACGTAATACTCTTAAAAAATAAAGTCTGCAGTAAACAGTTTTAACAGAGGAAAAAAAAAAAAAAAAAAAAAAAAAAGACTTTCAACCCAGCCAAGCACAATAAAGCACAATAACGCAGCCAAATCATCTTTCCTGTGCAGACAGAGTTTAGACTAATTTTCTCATAATGACTGTGTGCCTTAGGTTTTCTGTTTCTTTCATACATCATATACGTATGCACCTGGTGACAGGCTTATAAGAAAGATTTATGAAAATACTCTCAAGCATAAAGCAGAACTCTGCTGAGATAACACTTTCATAACAACAACAACAAAAATTCCTTCTGTTCAGTGAAATAGTTGTCAGCTACTGGTCTGCAATGAGAGAAGCTATGTAGCAAACGTACTGCACGTCCACATACCCAATGCAGAATATCGAGTAAGGATCAAGTACACAATCTGCCTTTCAAAAATTGAAGCATTCCATCAGTATTAAATACCATGAACCTGCATGTGCTGCTGCAAAAGATACAAGGGGAATCACACGTCAGATCCAGTATAAAATTTATGTCTGCTGAAATAAAGAAGTTATCGACTTACTGTCTGTGAGGCACCATGAAGGCACCAAAGCCACAAGAAAGAGCACTATTCCTTGCAGCTTATCTCTGCTTTGCCACTGATATGAGGTTCTCAGGATCTCAGATTCTCTAGGGCTTATCTCCTCCCTTACAGAAACCTAAGCCAGCAGTCCAGCTTTCCTTCAGGATGACATCTGATAGAAGTGGCTGAAGAGACAAGTTCCAGTTTCCTCCAGGACTTCTATTAAGTGTGATCTCTACAGGCAAGAGTGCTGTTAGGCAAAGCAAACTACCAGATCTCCCATCTAGCCTTCCCTATACTCTCTAGCTCCTGACAGTGTGTGACTCCTACTTTTGTTCTTCCAGAAAGTGGAAGTTTGTCTCATGTAATGCACGGCCAAGGCAACCCAATGCTTCAAGGCTTCTCCTTGGGCTCCCACAAAAATCTAATCTGAAGGAGGGATCCACAGTGCATACAAATATCTGTGTGAAATTCCTACCTTCAGAACAGGAGATAGTGCTATCTTCTAGATACGTTATAATCTCAGTAGTAGAGACTAACAGAAAACAGTTTGTAAACAGCAGACGAAAGATGATACAGGGCAGTACTGCAGAGCTGTTCATCAGCTGAAAAAACCTGCTGGTGTTTGATGAAGTCTGAAGTTCTGACCTCGTGTGTTCTCATTCGTGTGACCAGACAAATACAACTAATGACTTTTAATGTTAGCCCACACACAGTTGAAGTCATGTACCATAACAGTGCCACTTAATGGGCACTGCAGGCTACATCCACTGAGCACAAGTTCTGTCCTTGGAACAGACGAACACAGCTGTGGATGTTTAACAATGACTTTGTCCTGCAGAGTTGCATGTGACTTTGGGACCTGGACTGCAAAAATCTCCTCCTCCTGATCTGCACAATAATTTGCCACTTCAGAAAAGAAATTTCAGCTTAAATAACAAAAGCACGGTGGTAGTTTGCTTTCAAAAACCTGATTTTCCTTTTTAAATATGTATATTTTTATACTGATGATTCAAGAGTCAAGAAAAAGTGCTTTCCTCCTCAAAAGAAAAACAAAAGCAACCGGATTTCAAGTCTATAGGTCACTGCAGGAGTAATACCGCCTGTTTATTTAAATGGCAAATGCAACAGGTACAAAATGCACAACAACACTATTTAATAGAGCAAATTCTCAGCTACAAAACACAATTTCTCTGCGTAGCCACCACCACTAGCCAATTCTTGCAGATGAGCTGATCGAGACACTCTTCATTTTGCAGTGTGACATGGCATGTCTTTCACAATACTGCTGCCACTACTGAAACGCACCACTCACCTCAACTATTTGGTTTCCATAAAATTCAGATGCTGATGAATGTCAGTGGGTGCCATTCTTTTCTGCATGGAAGAATTCAGTGACACACCTTTGCTTCATTCACACTTTCCTGTCAGACACCAATTTGTCAGTGTCCCTCTGCTGCCATCTGCCACACAGCAACAAGATGTAATGAAGCACTGCTGGGAAGGCTCAGCCTCTATGCCGTACCACTATCTGCCTCTGTTGTGGTGGGTCAACATCGTAACACAGGAGGCACTGCTTTTAGATACTCACTCATAAGGACTGCTCCATCAGTACTCTGTGTACACCGAAAGTTCTTAAAGAGCTTCCTGCAGGGATCCTAACTTCTGCTTTGTGATTAAGAGGTCACAGGTACCCAAGATGAGTGGCAGTCAGCCACTGCTTTTGTCACTTACATGGGATACAAGAATGAATGCAAGACCTTGGACATGTTTCTCTCTAACAGAATATGCTGATAGACTTGTGCACGGACAGCCACTACATCCTAAAATTGCCTGTATAATTTCACTCTCCGTTGCCTAAGAATTAAAATTGCTTTTGCAGCTGTACGCTGAAACCTCAGATGCAACACTTCCCTGTGCAAAGAACAAAACAGCGAGTATCAAAACAAAACAATTAAAATGAGCAGCTATTACCACACAGTTCTGCCCTGTTCCTTACATAGGTTCTGGCAAAGTCTTGCTCATCTGATCTGTTTCACCACAGCACAGGTTTGTTCTGGCAGGTTGGTCTCTGCTACAGCGTGTTGCACTTAACCATTGCTCCCTTTCTGAACTGAGCTCCTACTGCCCTGCCATAACAACTCCCTAAGTGTGACCTAGACAAGGAAATCCCACCAGCTAGAAGTTCACAGTCCCCCAGATAGATCTGTTCCCCTTGTTGCTTCCATGCAAAGGCACGGCACAAAAGAAGGCTGCCAGCCAAGAGAACAAGGCTGTGGTGCCTCCTTTGTGACTGCTGCTGCTACCACAGCACTCGGCCTACACCTTCCAGCCATAGGCCTGTTCCTCTCCCCCCTGCCCAGACAGCACCTTGACTACTGTCTGTGAGTGGTCTGTTCTACAGAAGTTCTACTTCCACAGGTGCTGCTGGCTAACAAAGGAGGCAGTTAGCAATCTCTGCCAGTGGTGTCACACCAAAAACAAGCCCACACTGTGCTGCTCCTTGCTGTACAAGAGCCTGCAGCACAGCACTCAAACACATCGGCCCTCTTTTTGTTTTTAAGCCTCGTGCTAAGTACAGATTCATGTTTTATAACCCAGTAATGACAGTGCTGTTGGCATGACAGGATGCCAAGGACAAGCTCAAGAACACAGACCAGCCCATGAGAAGCCATCTGCCACAGCATTATCACTCAGCACCCACTGTGAACTCCAAGGCTACTCCTGCAACCCACAGCCTTGTCCCATCACCCCCCTAACCTACTACCCACCTACTACCTTGTAGTAATACCTGTGGATAGAATTAGTGAATCAAAAGGCCTCTCCAAAGCATCCAGTTCAGAAAATACAAGGAAGAAAAAGGAACAACCACAGAAAATAAAACAGTAAGGAATGGGGAAAAAAGCAGTGCTTTGTTTTTTTTTGTTTGTTTTTTGTTTTGTTTTATATATATATAAAACCTAAATTCTCTTACAAGGCAGTAAGAGCCATCTTCAGCAAGCCAACTATGTCTACTGCACATTTCTTGTATTCTCAGTTCAGCTCTGTTTTTCCACCCATCTATATTCACTTCTCCAGTCCAACCATTGTATTTATTGAGGTATACAGAGACAAAAACAGCCGTAGGCTGTACAGATTACCTGTATATCAACACATTCCCTACTGTAAACTATTTTAACCACATTATTACTGCAGAGAAACTGCCATAACTTATATTTTAGATTTAAAAACTATAACAAATTAAATGCCTTCCATAATTTGATAACTTCTTCAATAAATTCCTCCTCAGCCTGATTAAAAGACAGCCATTCCTGTCTGAGGATGTATCCTCTCCACTGCTAGTAACTCATTAAAGTTATCTGCTATATGGACTTGGTTCAATAGTCATCTTTCTACAAGCTCTTAAGACTGTCTTTTTATGTGGTCCTGCCTATATATTCACTGTTCATATGAAGAGCACATGTATCTGGAGCTTATGGTTCAGAGTTCTCTGGATTACAACTCCTGCAGTCGGTTTATCTGACTTGCACAAATGACCTGTACCAGCACTCTCACAGAGCCTTTCAGACATGCTAACCCAAGAACAAAAAATTTTGTTCATACAGTGAGGCAACCCTCAATCATGAGGGTCATGAAAGTCAATCTCTGAAGCTGTAATAAAACTTACGATATTCCTTTCAAAATCTGAGCTTTAGAGCACATGTGTATTAGCAATCCTAAAATTAAGAACAACTGCCCATCTCTGAAGCAAATGTACAGATCTCCACAGAACTATTCCACTTGCATTCAAAACAAGCTCTGTGCAGACAGGTTAATATCACAGCTAATGCTGGACTCTCATGAGTAGGGTAGGTTCCCTTCTTCTTGGGGGCAAACCTGATGCAAAAGAGGTGCATAAGTCTGAGGAGTGAACCAGCAGAAGAAAATGTTTCCTCTCTCCAGTTGTTCAGACTACAGTTCGTGGCTTATACACACCCTGTGGGTTTTTGTTTGTGAGACTGTTTTTGCCATCAAAATTCCTTGAACTTCTGAACACTTCATTTTCCTATCTAAAGAGAAAGCTTACTTCCAATACCATCCAATTACTCAGCAACCACTGGCAGATCATAAATGGTTTCAGATACCTTGCGAACAACACAGCCCCTCAGCAATCTCCCCTTATCAACGTAAATGTTGTTGTGCTGTCCAAAGAGAGATACAACTTAGAAATGACTGATTCTCATTCCCATACGTTTTCAATTAAAAACCAATCCCAGTTAGCCAGCCTTAACCAAGCTACACTACTATACACTGAAATCCACACTTACCTGCTTAATCTGATCTCAGCCATGACTAAAAGGAATTTTATAGGCACATTTAACGCACAGCTGAAAGTTAAGTAAATATACACATAGAAAATGAGATGCATACTTCTGCTGCCAAGTTACATCAAACAAGCCAAACTCCTCCCTGACTAGAAATTCCATTAATTACTGCGAGTTTGAAAGGCACTCTCCTGCCTTCTCCATTTCTCTTCAAAGTGCCAAGGACCTTCTTGAAATACACCATTTTCTCTCCCTCTTAAAACAGAGTGAAGCTGGTACTTAATTTTACGCTAAAGAATTCAGAACAAAATGAAGGGAGCAGTTAACGTGAAGTGATGTGACAGAAACAAGTTGAGATACCAGCACTACTCACCAATGAGCAGTAACCTGTCAGAAAACACCTTCCCCTCCTTTCTACAATTTTTAATTTGGCCAGAACGTGCAATAATCCATCCTTCCCCAAAGGCAGATTTAAAACGAGATGTCTTGCCACCCTTCTGCATTTGGCATGAGAACTGTTTTTCCCTTTGGGAGTCATGGCCAGACTCCAACATCTCTGAAAATATATTTTCCACCCACCCTTTTGAAGGTATTCAGTAGCTTGAAAATTGGTTTGGGAAAAAAAAAGAAAATCAGAAAGATAGAATTACCTGCTCACTTTTCAGAAAATTAACTCAGAGGTTTTGGAGAATGTTATAAGCCCAATGGCTATTAGTCGGTTCTAATACTGAGCCTTTTGCATGTTGCTGTGCAGATGCTCCCCTTCTCTGCCCTCCAGGAGGAACTAGCAGAGCAACACACCACAGTGGAAGAAGCTACTGAAGAATGGAGCCAGAGCCTCAAGTGCATGGTGACTTGTCATAGCAGAGCATAGCCAACTCCTAAGCCCCCGTGCTTAAATCTGTCTGGCATGCGTGTGACATTGTTAACATCTGGAATTTCACACAGATATTTGTGAAGCAACAGTGCGTATCTGGTTCCCTCTGCAGCCTTTGTTATCAAGGAAAACATGTTTTACCACTGCAGCCAAGGTCGTTCCTCAGCTGCCACTGCTTGACAGCAAGGCAGCAAAAGATGTCAGAAAGCAGGCAAAGCATGTGAAGCAGGCAGTGAAAGCTGGAACACGGCTCACTTAAGTAACTTTTGGATTCACTACAGAGAAAATCACACTTCCATCTCAGGAGCTCAGGTAATGACTCCACATAAATTGTACTTATTTCAAAATTATTGGGGAAAATCTTCCTTAAGCATCACAACACACTAAGCCCTATCATTACTGATGTTCTCTTACCATGGGAGTTCTCCAGCCTCAAAAATCTATTCCATATTTAGCTTTACTTTCCAATACTGCCTTCCTTGTAAGGGTACTACAGAGACCTATCCAAAACACAATATAAACAGAGCAACATAAATAAAGTCTGCACTGACAGCGCAATATTCCAAGTGCACAAGAATATCCTGGATTAAACGAGAAATAAGATGAGTAAGGAACCTTGAAGAACAGCTGAGGATTATGCTGGATCCAGAACTTATTTGCTCATTTTCCATTTGAAAGCAAACTGTAGCAACTAAAAAGTAGATCATACTTCAGATACTTAATTTGCAGTGAGGCAACTCATAACTGCTTATTCAATTATCTTGTAATTAGTTGGAGGAGCAACCATTCTCTCAAACAACACAGCTCAGTTTCTATCTACACAGCACTTTTCCTGCTACTTCTAACCACGTTTGTTTATACCACATACAGCTTAGCCATGTTTGCATTAATGCACACTGGGAAAATCTGTGCAACCATTCTAGCACACCTCATTAAAAGTAGCATGAAAAGGAGGAGAGGTGGGGGAAGAGGAGGTAAAGGACAGGAGAGCACTCAGAGGTTGTACGTGCTACACAGCAGATGAGTAACGCTCCCTGGCATATTGTTGAATCTCCTGTCAGTAAGGTTGTTGGGAGAAGAGGGCTGAGAACTGCTGCGACCTCCACAAAAGGAAAGGAAGGGCTCACCAACTTCACCACACCAATGTAGCTTCTAGAAGGACATCTAGAAGGACAAAGCACAGTTAGTTACAAGGTCATTATGTAAGGACGTAGCTCCACTTACAAGTTTTGCAGAAAATTCACTGCTCCCACAGCTGAAAGTTAGTTTGGGCCAAGTATTTACTGAAAAGTCTTAGTAAGAACCAGTTTGCATCACTGCAGGACTACTCTGAGCATGTAACAGCATTACTACAACGATAACTCTCTAAAATAAGCAGGCAATTCATCATCCTTCAAATTTAGCAGAGGGGAATGCAACATATAAAGAGCAGATTTTGTGGGTGTACTTGTGAGACACCAAGACACCTTATCACCTGTTGGGAAGAGCTGGTGCTTGGGCTGCAGACAAGCACTGAGCTGCTCTCTGCAGCAAGCACCCATCCTACCCAGGGATTCTTGTGGTGGTGTGGCAACAAGCTGCCACGCTGCAGGCTTAAAACAGGGAGGCAACCAGGGCACAAGGCAGCTTCACTGCAACCAAGACAGGTTTTGCAGTGCTGATCAAGCCAGAAAGAGACTGCTGAAATCTGTCCCACCCAAACAAGTTTTATGCATCTTTCTGTACCAAGAGAAAGGAGAATGGAAAGAGCAGGTGCTTTCCCCCTTGTCTTAGAGCACGCAGCAACTTGTCATAGACAGAGCACTCTGTGCTACACCTGGGTGGGGATGGATGCGACCACACAGGTTTTACCCTCCCACCCCATGCTTTCAAAAGCAGAACTTTGACTCAGTGCCTTTCAAAAAAGAAACTAACAAACAAAAATAACTGAAGCGTCTTCAATTCCTATGTACTAGGCATTAAAAAAAGTCAGTACCCTATATTTTGATGCAGCTGAAAAGGAACTAGCAATACCAGATTAAAAAAATAAATAATAAGAAAAATCAGGAAGTGTTTTAGAAGCATGCAAGTGCACAATTGCTTGTATTTGCTGTAGAATTAAATCAACTTTGTACCAGTACAGAATTTTTAGTTGCCTGCATTGTGCCTGAGTTACAGATGCTTCATGCATGGGATGAAATCAATGGATTCGATCAGATGACCTGTGGAAAACCTCCTGTTCCCCTTCATTCTAAGTAAGCCTCAAAATTTGTGATCTTTGTCATCAGAACTATCTACTTCAAGTTGTTGATGCTTTTGTTTAAATCCCCACAGACCCATCACCTCCTGAAGATAAATGACTTTGTATTATTGCTGAATGAGTTAGATTTATAAAGCCAGTAAGAATTCTGCTTTTTAATCACTTGCATTTGATCTACCCCACAATTTCCATCAGAAAATAAACTTGAAGAATGAGGCATAGATGTAAATCCCTAGCAAGACTCTCTAAATCATGTTAGGCCATCTCTCTGTTAATTTTTCCCGCCTCCTTTTTTTATACGACGCAACCGGCTCAATTACTTTGTTATTTAAAACTTCTCAACTTTCAAGGCTGCAAAAATAGAAAAAGCTAAACTAACACATAGCAGTTCCCCACAGAATAAAGCGCTGTAAACATCAGCATAGCTCCTAAAGATCACATATATGTGCGCTTTGCTATCTTAATATCCCATGTGGAAAAAAATCTGTATACAGAGGTTTTGAACACTTCTGCTGTAGAATATGCACTCAGAAAGAGCAAAGTCAGTCACTATTCAAAGTTGGTATTTGTTTCCCACAAACTGTACATCCTTACTGTGATTTGGGAATAACAGTCTGTGGGAAGCTACCACTGCAGAAATTATAGCATAAAAAGAAGCTTCAGTGTTGTTTGCTGGAAAGGCAGACTTTGATAGATTTGCCGACAAGTTCCTTTTTTATTTATTTTATCACTATTTCAATTATTTATTAACTGCCGGTCTGTTGAGCAGCTCATTGTATGTTTGCTCAACTACAGGCAAAGAACCATTCAGTTTACAGCACAGCTACATATGTAAATCAAGTTCTGTAGACACTCTGCTCATCTTAGGTGTCAGCAGGGAAAAACAACTTGAGAAATTTAAGACTGCTGAGATTTTCTATAAACTCTGAATGAATACTGGAATTACAGAGCACACCTGGCTCACAGTAAAGCATTTTCGTCATGCATGTGTCAAATCATGTGTATTAAAGGATTCATTTATTTTTGAAGTTTACTGTGACACCTTGTGCTGCCTTTTGCACTTCTGACTATTATGACAATTTTAAAAAGTTCTACCCCCTGCATACAGTCACACTTGCTGCCTTCATGGCTTTCCCAAGCACTGAGCTTGTTTCTTCTCTGCGGATACTTTTCTATTGTATTTACTTGCACTGGAGAAATGTCGCAAGCCAACAACTTGACACAGGGTTCTCATGTCAGGAAGATTTCTTTATTGCTGAGATGATCATGATGTGTACCTGCATCATCTTGTGTATCCTGATCATCCTGTGCATCCCATGATTATTCTTCTAACAAAGCCTTTCACGTTCTATGACGTGCATTCAGTACACTTGCACTAACAATCCACTGGCTGGAAAGCAAGCAAATTCCATAACAAGCAGAGAGCTTAACTTACATGTAGGTACAAAACACCCCTGTTTATTCAGACCTTCTGCCTCACTTCCAGAGCCTCATTATCAGAGAGTTGACATTTGATGAGGCTGAGCTGACTTTTTCATCTCCCACAGAGAAAAAGCAAGCTTCCCCACCCACACAAATCAAGATTCAAGAGCAAATTCAGAGTTGAAAATGAAGAGACATTTTGCAGCCAATAGGGGAAAAAAAATAAGTATCTTAAATCAGCCAGCTGTTGCACTAACAACATCAAGTAAAGGAATTGTGGAGCTCATTCTACCCTTTATCAATAATGCATGGCTGCGCACAGACAATTTATAGCTGTTTTCCATAACTAGGTATTGTGTAGTACTAAATTAAGTCTACAAAATTCAAGGACAGTCCACCCACACAGCTACTGTGAGCTAGCCAGGCCACTCTGAATAAACATTTTAAAGGCATAAAGTGAGTTTTATTAGCATGCTGAGCCACAGCTCTCAGTGGACAAAGCATCTCCTTTAGAAAAGTAGAAGTACATTTAGCAGAAAGTGAGATCAGTTGCTCTTATGCCTTACATATAAATAGCTTAAAAGGTTATACACATGCAACAACTCAAAACCCTGAATTTATTTAGATTAACACCTGAAGCAAGAGAAGACTTTATTTTCAGTACTAGAATTTGATTACCAGTCACCAGAAATGCTAAGGCTGGGGCTGAACTGCTCAAGTCCTGATAACAAAAGAGCTAATAAAAAAAAAAAGATGATTCTGACTGTTTACATTTAGATAGCCCTGAAGTTAATAGATTTTCTTTAATCCCTCACATGTCATAAATCAGAAGAACATATGCAAGGCTTTCACCAGCATAAAGAACTAGTTATCACCCTCAAGTTTCCTCATTACATTTATGCATCAGTAGACAAGCTGGAAGTGGGGCTCCTCGGCAGGTATCTTTAAGCAAAAGATGGTACAGCACAATCCAGTTGTGTTCAATCAGTCCTATGTCTTCATGCCACAGCCGTTTCAGCACATAACTGAATCACACTGCATATGTGAAACACAAGCATTAAAGCACTCTGAGCACAAGAACTGGACAACAGCAGCAAAGGGATGCTGCCACAAAGTCAGAGCATCCAGGCTCCATGCAGGCTCTGCTAAAGCGGTCATTACAGAGGTCACTTTTCATCTGGGCTTCCAGTACCCAGTCAGGCGCACAGCACAGATGGCAGCTTCACAAGGAGGTGGGTTTGGGTCACACTGCAAGCTTCTGCTGCTGTTTCTGCTACCCATCATCTTCCTTGAAACATCAGCAAGGATATCTGGGATGGTCTTCATACAAGCAATGATCTACTTCAGACAGGAACCCATGGGTCTCTCCAGGTAGCTGGTGTGATAAGATTATGTTCCTGCCTGGAAGACACTCTGTGTGGGAGGGGTGAAGAGTGTAATACAGCAGAGCTGGGCTGTGTGACTAGTTTGAGGCACACAGAGCACAGCCAAAGCTATGAGCAGGAGGGATGTAAGGGACAGTACTTGAGCCACATCTGTTACCAGCAAATCATGTGGGTATGTCTGGCCGAATAAGAGATGTGACTGAATTTGTGGGCTTGGAGAGGGGGACAACTGATCAATGACAGCTAGTTTTCCAGAACTGAATTTTCTAATGCAGATTCATACTGTTATGTAAGAAAAATCTAACTTCACCTACAATAGGTATGCTTTCTCAAAACTCAAAGACCTCTGGAGCTAATCAGAGCTTCATTAATCACTGTGAAAGTGATTTAACTGCTCCAGTGAGCCCAGAACATTCTGGACGCAAAGAGTCAGGCTTTACTAAGCTTCAATACAACCTGTACCACAGCAACAAATGACTCCATGTTTGCTGAAGTTCCTCCTATATCGTACCCCTGTGAAAGTACAATGTCTGCTCTCTCCAGGCAGAAACTACCCTGGATTATGTTGTACCAAGACCTAGCCACATCTGTTATTAAGTCTGTTTTCCTTATGAACAAGTTGAAATGTAAAAACCTACACTTAAGCTTAGCAGGATATTTTTACTTAAACCTGCCAGAAAAAGAAACCACAAGGCCTTTGTCATTTAGTAGGTTGAGGTCCTGCTGTGAAAAACAAAAGTGCTAATTTGAAGTCTGAGGTGACCAGAGTGAAATAAAATTCTTGCTTAAATGAAGGCTGCAAACCCTGGGATTGAAAAAATCCCAGACAATCCCAGTTAGGTAACCTTCGCTTTGTAGAAGTTAATTTTATGAAGCCTGCTTTTTCTCCCCCATTACCCACACAAGATTGTGGAATTCAGCACAGTTCAGAGAAACACCAGATGCCATCAACAAGCACTGTTTGGGGGACGCTGACTTACAATTCACAGATCAAGATCCCTGCTAGTACGTCAGCAGCAGAGCATCTGTAGGGACCTGAGATGGACAACTTGCTGTCACAACCCCGCGACAAGAGCTGAAATTGGAAGTGGAAGACTCTGCTCCTTAGCCATGATGTTGCATCCCATCATTCCTAAGGAGGAGCCAGGCAATCAAGTCACTGCTACTCTGGCTCTGTGACAGCCAACACAATTTCCTTGGTCCACATACCTCCTTAGGATTTCTTCCTTTTCTGCTCAGCACCCCACATACCCTTCCACATCTTCCCCCCTTCCCTTCCCCCCCCGCCCCCCCCCCTCCCACCAGGCTGTGGCTAACTCATATGTCTCCATCCTGCACAGGGTGGCAGGTCAGGGGGGAGCAAAGCCATCCAACACATCCCCCATCCCCCTGCCCAGAAGGTCATGCTTGGCTGTGTGCACCTCTCCACAGCCCATGCACGGCTGTGCAGGAACTGGGACAATTCTTGGTGCAGTGACAGGTTTCCTTATTTAGCCTTTTCTAAGGAGTTTCCTCTCTCTGCCAGCTACAGCACCACTGTAGGGCCTAGAAGCAGTTATTCGATAGGAGAAAAGACTAGATTCACTTTAAGAGTCTTTCCTAAAGAAAACTAGGGGTAAAAGCCCAGAACTGGTGTGAAAGGAGCTAGCCCAAGGTCTGTATGCCTGCATAAGACAGCACTTGAATCTATGAATCTATGACTTAAACTGCAGTGAGCTACCTCAAACAGACAGTGACCAGAGACACATATTTACCCTTCAAGAGATAAGTTCTATATCTCTCTCACCCAAACCCACAGCACACCACGGTGTATGCAATGAACAGGGAGACCGTAGCTCCTTATTTACTTTAAGGAGTCAGAGATCACTCCAGAAAACAGCTGAACACGAGGGAACCCAGGAGCTCAGTAGCAAAGAGACCTTTTATGAAGCAATTAGCTCTCTTGGCTTGGCTTACCACAAGCTTAATTCAAGCACAGCCCTTGCTTACTCAGATGCCTATGCAGTAGGAAGATTGTGTTGTGCATATGACGAGCACAAATACACAAGTACATATGGTGAGCAGAAAATACAGATATGAACCTGAACAGACATGCAAATACAGGCATGTATAAATTAATGAAAGCAACAACAGTGCAGCACCTCTGGTTAGAGTAGAATTGTCACTTAAGTCAGCTGCAGTGCTATAGTTTCATTTGGCTTTTATAGTCTGTGCTTTTCCTTACCCATATTTTTGTTGGAGAAGAACATGTCTCAACCCAACATCCCTCGGAAACAGAAAACTAAATCTTTTCACTACTAAAACTTTATTAATATGTAGGTAAAGCATTAAGGCATGCTAATGGAAGGGTATATGTATAAACCGAGCTGGTCATCCACGGAAAGATAATGAGTTACTTCTTCACGACATCATTTTTTAGCTTACTGAGGTGATATTTTATCCTTACAAACAAATACTGACAGTCTGGTCCAGTGCTACGCACAATACAGACATAACAGTATGGTTTACTGTGGAGCTAGAGATGGGACTGGGACAGTCCATGAGACCGTATCTTCATATTTATCATCTTCCCTCCTTCCCCAGCAAAAGAAGTCACATCTTACCTTAAAACGCTGTAACAGAAATGCCAGTCCTCTGCTTTTCTTCAGGCCTTTCTGAACACCAGAAATAAATGCAGAAGATTCAGCTAGTTCAATACTTCAGCATCTAACAGAACATTCAGGAACCTGAAAGTCATCCTACAAGAAGAGAAATGAAAAGCAAGTAGTCATTATACATGTTGGGCAATATATCACATGCTTAAAGCTGCAAATTCCTGGTAAAGCCACGCTGCTAAACAATAACAAAATTAACCTTTCCTGTTTGTGACTGTTCTATCATTTTTTGCTACCAAGATGTAATGCACACGAGCAGTATTTTAGCTACCACACCCTATAAATAAAGCACACGTCTTGCAAAAGACATCACTCTGTAGTGCTTTCCCAGTTTAAATCCTCTTTGTTCAAACAACAGTCCATGTGAATGCACAGAAACAAAGCTTGGAGACAACAGGACACACAAGCCATGTCAGTTAGGGAAACGCAGCACTGCACACAATGGTAACCCAGTTCTAACTTGAACTGGGAAATGCAGAAGTCCGTGTGAGCTAAGCAGTAATACCATATAATTTAGGATGTCTCTGCATATGAAAGACAAGTAAGCACTTTATAGACTGCAGGAAAAGAAGAGATGACTGTCTGCACTGTCCCATTTCTCTGAGCGGCCTTTATTAGAATTCTTATCTCACAGGGATTTGTACATACTTCCAATGGTTACAGAGGAAAGATGCTTAGGCTGCAGTTAACTTCATGCCTGCACCACTCTCTGGAATGTTCTTTCCATTTCTCCCACGGCAGTTCAGATAAGATATTCTACCAACAAGGTAGAGACAACTTATTCCTGACTTCCAACTCACCTGGCCTGTTTTAACTCAAAAACAAACAAACCAACAAACCAACTTCCCAAAACCACAGGTGCAGAGACACCAAGGCCCCTGTTCTGGCAGTGATACATCCCACCATGCAATATTCACAGGTATGGTCCAAGGCAGTGCTGAAGACTCACCATATGCAAATGCTGACAGTTACACAATGCTGTGAGAACATCCGATAGCTACCTAGTGATGAGGCAAGAGAACAATCTCTGTATAGTGTGGCTTCAAGTGTCCTGAAGATTTCCCCCCATCCAAATGACACATACCAGGCAGTTTTAATTGCATGTTTCTTTAAAGTTTTGGTATGAGAACACAAGAAACTTTTGACCCAACCTACAAAACTACAGATGTGTAAGCTTAATGGAATACAAAATAATTATTTTTACTGTAAATTAATACACTGGCACTCAAAACAAGTCCTCAGAACAGATCAATGCATCCACATACAGGCTGTTCTAACCCCACACAGTTTACAGAGCAGCCTACTATGGGAAACTGTCTTCACAAGCTGAAACACTTCTTTTTCTTCAGACACAGAAGCCTGCGATTCCAACTTGCAAGACTCAATCCCAGCATGTAAGAAGTTGTATAGGGGAGAGGCAGAAGACCAACTTCTTGTGACCCAAATGAGCCAAAACCAAATTGCATAGGCAGTGCTGGCAGGAACACATGTGAAGATTACAAGGATGTGGTTTGAGAATGCAGGGAGAGATTAAGGAAGGCACAACTGAACCCTAGTGACTGTGAGAAAGAAAAACTTCCCACTGTAAGAAAAGAACGGGTGAAATCATTCAAGGAGCCTGAATGTGTACAGGTCCATAAGATCTAATGAGATGCATCTGAGGGTTCTGAGGAATTAATCTGCATTAATTTGTTATGCCATTATCCCTCATATTTGAAAAGCTGTGGCAGTCTGATGGACAGAAAAGGAAAAACATAACCAATTTCTAATAAAGGAGAAAAAGGTAAAGGAGCAGATTTTCCTGGATCTGTACAGAAAAAAGAAGCAATCTGTGACTGCCAACACAACTTCACCATAGACAAATAACATTTGAAGTTTCATGGCCTCCTGCAACAGGGTTGCAGAGTTGGTGGAGAGTGGATAGAGGATTATCCACGTGGACTTGTACAAAGCCTTTGATACTGTCCTGCATGAGAGGCTGAAGTGCTTGAGGATAGGCTGGATGGAGTTTTGACCTATTTGCTCTAGTGGAAGGTGTCCCTGTCCATGGCAGAGGGTTGTAACTAGATGGTCTTTAGGGTCCCTTTCCAACCCAATGAAATCTATGGTTCTATAATTTTAAATGATGTAGCTTCATTTAAGTCTGTCTGTGAAGGTGGGAGTGTGTGGTAAGCCTGCAGGAAAACTCAAGTAGAAGATCTTCCATATGGGAAACAAACCCTAAAAGCAACATCTGCTGAAGAAAGAAACCCCACAGGAATCCAAAAGACCCAAATGTACCCTTAGGCAGACATTAAAATGGTATTCATTATTCTTAAGTAGCCAGTGAGAGTCCATTCCTTCTTCCCTCCATCTAACAATCCCGCAATATGTTCAAGTACACATTCAACCACTGATGCAAAATATGAACATCTTTAGAATGAGTAGGTAGCATGCATATAAACAGTTGCTATATTTCAATAGGAGTGCATTCCAAGACTATTTAAAAATATATTCATTCACCTAATGTTAAAAAAATAAAGAAGTGTAATACACAAGGAACCTGACCACAGAACACAGTTACATCCTTGGAACTACATATTCATAGATAAGGGGAAGCACCAGTCAGTGTTTCTCTATAATCTCTTATTCCCCAGTTTTGTAGAAAAAAGTATCACAACAGAGGCTCCCATAAGAGCCTCACTTTGATACCCTGAGATTTCAGCCTTCATCTTCAAGACGTTCAGTCCATTCAGTCACAGTTACACATCCAGCCTGATGTTTGAAGGCTGCGATAAAACTGCCTTTCAAATATCTGTTACCATACCCAGTGTGTTATGTGAACAATCTCAACATCATGTTGTGGGCACATATTACTCATGCGTCAGTTTTGCCTCAAAATATTTTCACTTTGGCTGTCCTCCCACAGCCATCATCTCCATATCGGGTCAATCTGTACCAGGTAGTCTGTGTAATTACAGCTGAAGCAAGTTTTTATGCCAACATCTGGAGCAGATCAGTTTGACAGCAAAACTACATGACAATAAAAGCCAGGACTAGGACATGGCTGCAGCTGCAAGATGAACAAGTGACAACCTTGAGAATCACACCTCTCAGAGATGCAGACTGAAAAAGAGAATCAGGAATCCTTCAGGAGATAAGATTTATCACATATTTTGTCATCTTTCATGCCAGATGGGGGAAAAAAAAGTGCTTCAGTTTTGCCTTTTAGCCCAAACAATCACAACAAATGCAATCATTTGACTCCTACACATCCAAGCCCCACCAAAACAAAAAACGTGCTGCACACCCATTTTCCCTTAAGGACAGAATAAACCACACCTAACAGGTGTTAATCAAAACATCAAACATTAGAAAAGCATTCTGACACAATGGAGTTTTAAAAATATATGTGCAACACTGCAAGCATGATTTGAATCTGTATAGAATAGATTTATGTCTCCTATATCAAAAAGTAATTGTTCTTCTAAACTGCCTTGCAGATGGCAATTTAAATGCAACCCCAGGAAGAGAACTGACTTAACTGATTAGCACAACTGAGTTCTAAGTAGAGGCAAAAAAAAGCAGAAATGAGAACTGACAAAGAGAAGCAATTAAGCAGAGATATATGCCAAAAGGAGCAAGTCTGCTGATAAAGTTGATAAAGTTGTCATCTTTACAGGAAGCTCTACCCTTGAGAATATTTCACATTTAAACAAAGCTAACAGATTCTGCAAACTTGCATAGACAACTTGACAGAACATCTGTGTATTTCACAGGCATATTCCAGCTTGACAAGTTCTCCACAGGTTGGTAACACAAGTGCTCAATCTTCTCTTTTCCATCTTAATATTGTTCAACACCCCTACCCACATGCACCTCCCTCCAGCAGACCTCCAGATTCTCCTACCTGAAGAGGAATTTATGCTGGTCTAAAATAACACCAGCCCCCTCAACTGCAGAGACACACCTGGATAACATACTGAGATATGCCTTAGATATTGTGGCAGATACTCTGAAGTCAATTAAAGATGCACTGCATAGCATGGAATGGGTAATTACACTCTTGACTGGGAATAAACATTTTGAAAGCAGTTCATATTTGAAGGTGGCATTTCCCAAGGTAAAGACACTGTCTCCTATTGAATATATGTAGTATTGTTGGACAGAAAGCTACCACATCTAAAAGTAACGTTCAATCTTGGTATACTTCACTGGCATAAGACCTCATAATTGCTAAAGGAAATAAGTAAGGCGTCACCTGCATGGCACAAAGCACTGTGCTAATTAATCTTGGAGACACCAATTAATCTGGGCAGGCTGCCATAATAGCATGACTACACTGATGCCTTGGGTATCTCCCCTTGCCAGCATATCATGCTATTTGGTCAAACACACCTCCAAGCACTGTCATTCACATAAAAGGAGTCTCACGCCAAGGATGAGCCCCCAGAGAAGGGCATTTCCTCTCAGAAGAGGCCACAAAGGTCTCAAAATAAAAAATCCATAGTAGGCAACACCAAACTGTACATTACAGTAATTCTTGTCAAACAGCAAAATAATTGGTCTATATCATGGAAGAAACTGGGCTATTAGGAGGAAGGCCACAAGAGGGTGTATTTATGGACAGACTTCTTGGCCTCAGCACTGAAGTTTCAGGGCAGTCCTCAGAGGCCAGCTGGAACAATGGTAACAGTATGCCAATCCTTCAACTACAGCCATTCACTCCATGACTATTCAGTTCCTCATCTCAAGAACAAGGAGGTATGTTCGTACGTGCTTGTGTAAGTGTTCACAAGCTAGTATGTTCCAAATAGCAGATAAAGGAGCCACTGTAGTTGTTAGTGCATTAAAAAAAACCTAGCGTTGCCAAACTCCACAGCTTTCCTTTTAACATTATGGTGATAAAACAAGTCTTGGGCTAAAGCCAAAGCCACCTTATCTGCTATAACTGATGCCTCCGGTTGGAATAGAGATCAGCTCTTCACATACTGCAAATGGACTTTGAACTTTTTGTTACTTGATAAAACACACCATAAGGAATAACATGCTTGGTAGCAGCATAAAGCACTTGTTCCAATAGGAACTGGTTTCTGAACAACCAGAAAGCAAGAGGAAAGAGGAACATCCGGCACATAGAACAACCAGCAGCAGAACATAGCCAGCCCAGTAGCACAGCATGGATATACAAAGGTCATTTACTATGGCACAAAGCAAGCAGAAGTAAGAGAAAAGTGTTTTACTGCTAATCTGAACAAGCAGTTTCAGTGTCTGATCATCCCCTGACCCATATCTCACTCCTCAATCCACACCTAAAACCAGACTTTTCCTGGCAAGTCCTAAGTCCAGGATTAGAAGGATGGCCTCTCTCAAACCAAGCACACCTTCTGCAAAGGCATGAATTTATGCATGAGTTACTTTAGCAACAGGACTCATATTGCTGGTAAATGGGATACGAAAGCTAGAACCTGGCGGGCAGGACTGGCTTCTCACATTTCAATTAGTTTGCACAGGTAGAGGTCGCAGTGCCTGAAAGGACAGCTTCACCTTGGTCCCTGGTTTCCACTGTATCCAACTGAAACCTTCATGATACACAAAGAAAGTGATCAGTCTGAACAAGCAGGTGGTTCAGCAAAAGCACAGGGACAACTGTTAGTCTCAAAAAGTGCCCCGCTTTCCTGCAGCACGAAACCACAAAAGATGCATCAAACTTTTGAGCTCTTTTTGCTCTTATCAGACAGGACAAGCATTCAAAACCAGCAGGTCTAACACCATCAAATACCAGTCCTACACGACTGGAAAAATCATTGCTGGAAAAAACATAATCGTTAGTTTACTAGAAATTAAATAACACCTCTTCCATGAGAAAAAGTTGAGGCAACTGGGCTTGTTTAGCTTGGAAAAGAGAAGGCTGCAGAGAGATTTAATTGTGGCCTTCCAAAGCCTGAAGGAAGCATTCAGTGAACAGGCTGCCCAAGGAGGCTGTGGATGCTCCATCCCTGGAGGCATTCAAGGCCGGTCTGGATGTGGCTCTGGGCAGCCTGGTCTAGTAGCTGGTGACCCTGCCCATGGCAGTGGGGTTGAACTAGATGGTCTTTGAGGCCATTCATAAACTGTTCCCCTCCCTTGAGAGGGAGAGGGAAGTCAACATACAGATGTTTTTCCCCTTTTCACCCCTCCACTCCAACCCCTGTTGCTGCAGGGAGACTGAATTCTTTGTTCTTTGCTCAGATGACTTCACAACCAAAAGTCAGACGGCCCAGATTTAGAAGTGTAACATCGCCTGTGGCTCTACAGCAAGATGGATTTTACAAAGCCAGTTTAGTCATTAGGCCAGGAACAGAGGGAAGCAGGGGTGTAACAACTAAAACAGGTTGCCCTAAAGTGGTTCAAGAAATAAATTAAACTAAGATGGCAAGATGATCTTCACTTAATCTGTTCTAAGCAACTATACACTGGTTACATCCTTTTTTCACACCCCTTATCTAGTTATACCCTTTGCTTTGCCACATTACCATATCATGAAACTCCTCTGGCAAGCAAGGAAGTACCTAATAAACCTGGTTTTGCTTCCTTGAGGAAGCCAGAGATTAGGAAAGGGTGTGAAGGTCATCCTTTTGTCTGTAAGTGAAAAAGAACTGGGAGGGAGGAGAATGAAACTGAAAGGGGCTATAAAGCATTATCTTGTTTGGTCAATTACTACATGCAGGTGGGACACAGGTGCAGGGAGACAGGCTGCTCCTAATGATAGGAGTTTTGCAGCCCACCTGCATAACCCCTGGTCTCATCAGAGCTCGTCAAACAGGAAAGGAGGGGAAGGACTCTGTCAGTTTACAAGTAGAAAGATGCTTCAGTAAGCAATCTTAACAGTCATAATGACACGCTGATTTCCATTATCTTCAGAAATAACAGCTTAAGCTCTTGTAAACATAATGGGCCCCCAAACTGTTAACTGGGGGACTTCAAGCAACAGAAGTAAGCTTATGCAAAAACTTCCTTTCTGCTGTTTCCTCCTACATGGGGGAAATGAGAACACTGCCCAGCTGCCAGGTATCAGCGGGCATATTCATAGGTGTAACACAGTTGCAGCTAAAAACAAAACATACATAAAGCAGTTAATGTGTATTAATCATTCCAAGAACCTGTAGAGTAGAGAATCCATGTCTCTTGCATGCATCTCCACATCCAGCCCCCAAGGCTGAATCTCCCCTTTGCCTTGGGTCTGGCAACATACTGAAGCTTCAAGCTGGCAGGAAAAGACAACAGGACTAATGTCTCCCTCTGGCACTGAAGTAAACCTCAGCCAAGTCACTCTTTTTTCATACTTGGTTTCCCCAGGTACTTGTGGGATTTTTCCAACAGATCTTACTGCCATCTCCTTAAGAATATATGCTTCGCCATATCACTAACAGATGGGATTTCTAGAAGGGCCACTGTAGAATGGTCTCAAATCAAACACTTTCTGGAAAAATCCCTCAGCACCCATCACACACACACACACTCCTCCTGCATCTCAACAGAACATCCAACACCAAGCCCAGATGTGAGTATGCCATATTTCCAGCCTAAAGCAAAGAGTTAGTGAACCCCCTGAGCTGCACAGTAACTAATCTGCAGAAGTATGAACAACTATACATCACTGAGGGCTCCTGCCATGGCAAGGCAGCTTTTCTTGTGCAAAAGGAAATAAAAGAAATAAGACAGCTGTGTCATGAGATGTTCTGAATCTGGCACGAGTAAGAAAAGCTAAGGCCATTCTGCACTTATCATTCGTGGAGAAAATGATAAACAGTGAAAATAATGATAAATAACCCAGACTAACAACTGCATGTATCACATTATAGATAAGCTGAGTTTCCCAATAACAGGTTGCAGAGAAAGAAAAAGGACATTCTTACATACCAACCAGAAGCAGTAAGCAAACAAATGCACGGCCTTTGAAGGAATAGACAGATTCTCCAAAGTTCCACCACTAGCTCTTAAAAAATGTTTTCTCCAATTGCATTTCAAGGGAAAATTGACATTTCAATGAGACATTTGAGTGCATCCTTCAGAAATTAAACATGAGAGCAAGTAGCTAAGTCTTAGTCCTAACAGAAGTTAAAAAGAACAGCAATAGGAAGACATGCAGCACTGGTCTGGATGCTCTTATTGAAACTGTTATAAAGTCTAGCATGCTCAGCAATGCACAGATCAGAAACTGTTCAAAAATAAGTTCAGCACAAATCTCAATACTCCTGTACTTTTCATTAAAAAAAAATAATAAAGAGACCACCACCACAATACCACTGTGCACTGGAATAGCCAAGCACTGGGGGCTGTAGTCTAACACCACCTAACTTCTTGAACTAAATAGGAGGAGGAAGGGAACACATACACAGACTGATTTTATAACAGACTTCCCTGGAGCAGCCAGGAGGAGTAATGCAAAGCTGCAGAAATCCTCTCTATGCACACACACACACACACACACACAACACAGAGGTGACGGAGCAAGGCAGCCCCAACCCATTCTCCTTGGAAAGCTGTACTTTCACTGCAGCCAGCAGAGCCAGGGGAGGAAGAGGGCAGGGGAAGAGATGAGGCAGCAGAGTTTTGCAGTGTTGCTTACCGTGCCAGGGTGCTTCGGATGGAAAGTAACACACTGCGATGGCTGTGCACCAGCTCCTGCCCCACAGGCTGCTCTGCGCGGGGCTGCGCACACTCTGGTCCCCACGGAGCACTGCCGAAGAGTTTCTCACACACACGGACACACACAGTTTGCAATACTTCCCATTGATAACATACAGCCATTCATACACAAGCCACAAGCATGCCCGCATTTAGGCGGAGGTAGGCAAGCTGTTGGATTGCGACACTTAAACCTACTCAGCAACACAAAACCCGTCAATTCTCACTACTTCACAAGAAAAGAAAAACGACTGAACTCACAGGGTCGTCAGTCCACCATTTCCCTTCAGCACACGGCACATCATTGAACTGCAACGCCTGAAAACAGTAACTTGACCTCTCCGGGAAGGTGGGCGGTATTATACAAGCTGAAACATTAGAAACATGCATAATTACGCTGCATATTCGCTACACATTCTTTCATCCGTGATCAGATAGGAATGGAAAAGTCACACTGACACTCCAGGCGTAGATGATGTCCAAACCATCAATTAGGACGATTTTTCACGAGGCCCTGCGAGAACAAAAGTTTTGAGAGCAGCAGTTTTCCCCGGACGTCGCAACGCGCCTGTTACAACACCAGCACCTCCGGCACGGAGCGGGGCTCTGCAGCTCCCCGGCCCAGAGGCAGTTCATCCCGCTGCTTTGTTCCTCAGTGACCACGGGCACGCATTGCTACAGGGCCAGCAGGGACGCCTGCCAGGACACCGCCCATCCTGTCGCCAGACATACACCCCTTCCTGCACGGTGCCATCTCTCCCACACACCTTTGCCTCTTGCTCAGTGCCGCCATGTGCAGGCAGCCTTCCTCTCCCTTCTAGGAAAGGATCATTTAGTTCCGAGTTTTGGGTGGCAGAACCAGAAGGCTGAGCACTGCAAACCAGTAGCTGCGGTCAGAGTCCAGGGAAATGCACGCTTTCCCAATTTCTACAGGTATCTCACAGGGCACAACATATTTTTTCCTTGACAGGGAGAACACAGCTCCCACTGACAGAGGAAAACTGCGCAGACGTTTAACCACAGTTTTCCTGCCACATTAAGTGTTCCTGCTCCTCCAAATCAATGCTTTGCCATGCTCCTGGACAACAGTGATGCAGCAACAGCTGCCATGATCACACTTCACCTCTGTTAACATAACATCCACGTGTTGAAGATCTGAGCAGCTCACTCACCCATCCTCTTCCCACAGAGGAGGCTGTGTTCTTAATTCAGCCCATCTTGGGAATGAAATACAAGTGTGGGACGCACAGTGCTTCAGCTAATTCCTCTCACTCATGTGGGCAACATGTCCTTGTGGAGCACCAATTCAGCAGGGAGAAATGAATTATTCCAGAACAATTTGTTTGTATTTCAAACAGCCCAACTCTTTCTTCCTTTTTTGTTTGTAGACTTCCATAGCTTTTGAAGGTCACAGCAGTGCACATTCTGAGCTGCCTCTCGAAGTCAGCTCTGGATACAACTCACAGTTTCCAAAATGTACATTTCCCCTGTATGCAGGGCAAGCATGGCTGTCAGGGAACATGAGTAGTCACTGTGATCACATAAAGAGTAAAAACTATTAAAACAACAACAAAAAAAAACAACCCTCATTTCACATGTACCTGAAAATGCGAGATAAGACTGTCAAACTATCTTAAGCTGGGAATTTTATTTTCCCCCCTTAGCTTTTGCAAAGAGTGGTTTGTTCAGAGATTAAACCATACACACTCCATTTTTAAACAGACTTCTGAAAACTACAGGGAGCTTTATTTTGCAATTTCTCACCTTCCTTCTTATGACTTAATCAGTTAAAGGAGGACTGAGCAGCCTTCCTAAGCCTCACCTAAGTTATCTGTTCTGTCTGAGCCATACCATGGTTTGTGGCCAAAAGAGACCATTAGCATCTACAGCACAGAAATCCCTACAGAGCAAAGGCCCAAGCTTACAAGAAGCCCTGGTTGGAATCATTTCATTGCCACTACCAACTGGAATTTCTACAGCCTTTTTCAATATTTGCTTTTCAAGTAAATACTAGAGAAGGGAAAGTCAATACTGTAGTTTTAAGATTCCAATTTGGAAGTAGTTTGATAACAACTTCTTCAAGACATCCTGCCAGGAAGGAGTAGTTTGAGCATAGAAGAAACCAGGCCTGCCAGTTACACCCCTTCTCCCATGTTATTCACAAAGCCCAGGCAAATAGCTTAGCCATGGACAGACCTGGGGGCCTTACACAAATATTTCATATTCCACTGCAAGCTTAGGCACATTACATAAACATCTGGAGTACCCACTAAAAATGTGAACACCTCCCCCTTAGCCCTGCAGTTTGTGTCTTCATGACACTGTTTCACAAACCACTCCCTGACAGAAAGAAAACAGTATTATAAAGGGCGTCCATCCAACAGTGCTGTAATCTACAGCCTGTCTATACATACACCAGGGCTTGGGGAGAAAAGGGGGAGGGTAGACTCAGGTGCACAAACAAACTCTTCCAAATGTCCTTATCAGCGCTTCACTTCTGAGAGGAAGAAAAAGCCTTATATCATTAGTAAGAGACTGTTTCCTGAAGGGTATAGATGACTGCTCTGGGGAAAGCAGCAGCAGCAAGAACCACCTACCTAGTACCTCCCTAGAGGTACTGTCCTGTTTGGAAGTATGCTGAGCATGCAGAACCTAAGATAGTGTTGAAGTCGTCCTGTTGTACAACTCCACAGAGGTTTTTGTGAGCTCTGAAAGCCACAGTATATGCATGCAACAACTGCAGCTCTGAAGGCCTATGCTGTGTATGCCAGGGTCCATAATTAATGAGCAAGTTGCTCAAAAGGCAGCAGATACTTTGATACCACAGCTCACAGCACAGCTGGATTTAATCCAAGAGCTACTTGCTGCATAAGCCAAGCTATAAGCAGGGTAAGGCTTACAGCCCTCCCTCGAAGAGCATCCCAAAGTCCTAGAACAGCAACATCAGCACCTTCAGCCTCATCTGCTACAGTACCTGCAGAATCATAGCTACTGCCCACTGGCTAGGGGTGATTCTTTACACTTTCAAACCTGCAGAGAAGCTGTATATTACTGCAACTGCTTCACGGATGCTCTTTGATTACCTCAGAACATACCCTCTACAGAATGAAGGAAGTGAGCTTTCTCTGCAGTGCTGCTGAACAGGAGAGCACCGAACCTGCTGGTGACAGAAAGCAATAGCAAACAGCTAGCTAACATGACAAGCCATCATTCACGTTTTACTGCAATGAGTAATATGTATGTGGTTTAAAAAAAATGCACGAAACCAATGCTTAGATTAAACATGAAAGAAACTGTCCTCAAGAGCTAGATGCTCTGCGATCATGTTTCAAAGCAATGCAGTATCCTTCAGTTAATCTTTTGGGAAAACCATCCTGGATAGCCCGCTGTGATGTGATTAACACAGGAATTCAGGCCTCTCCATTGTGACCTTCCACAGAAACCTCAGGGGTCAAGAGGGGCAGCTTATATCAGCATTGTAGCAAAACACATACATCTGAACTATCAACGTAAGACTTCAGTAACAAAAGGGCCAACAAGTTTCCAGGGGGACCAAGCCAGGGGATATTCACGTACTCTAAGAGGGCCACCAAACAACTACACAGCTGTTAATGAAAAAACTGCTCTAAAAGGCAGTTGTAAAAATCCCATTTTTGCTAGGCAGAAAGACTAGACTCTAATCTTTCCATATTCTATTCTCAACAAACACCCGTGCCTATCAAAACAGTAACAAGAAACAAAGGAGTGCTTCCTTAAAGCAACTGTTAATGAACAAAATGAAGCAGAGAGGCTATTTCTAGTTCCAACAGTCCAGTGTTAGGGAGTGAGAGAGAGAGGGGTAGATGGAAATGTTTGTATTGTTATTTTAGGTCCCTCTCCCCCCTTCTTCAGGAAGATCACAGCAAATCCTTGGATATCCCTGATATATGCAAACTAAATTGAAGCTTGGCAGCAGTAATGCTGCTTCTTGCCCTTGATACTGAGGTGGTCATGCCATCCCCTAGCACTGACCCACAGGGACTGCACTGGGAAAAGCAGAGAAGTCAGGGTGCGACTGCCACTCCTGGGCTCTGCAAAAGCCCTGGGCCCCAGGAGGACAGCAGGTGAAAATTTAGACTGAATCACAATCAGCCTGCTTGGTATAAATAGCCTCAGGGTGGCTAACATCAGGCCATGAAAAGAGATTATCAGATGAGGTTTTTTCTCCTCATTCTTACTCTTTGCAACTTGAGAAGCGTGAAAGAGGACACCCGCTAGCAAGAAGGCTAATTAATTCCTCCTCACCCCAGTGATGCAAAGTGCAAAGCTTCTGGTTGCAGACTGTGCCGATCTAGGAACAAGCCCTTGATAACTCCACAAGTTAAGAGACTTGACTTATTCTGAAGAACAGCATCAGAGGACGCACACATTTCACAAGAATCATTCCCACCATCTGCAATGGTGGGAATCAGCATCACTCTTGGCTGTGTTAGTTTTAAAGAAGGTTAATTTTCAGAGAACTCATCTCTGTCACAGACATTTTGATTAGAGGGTCAGTCAGCACAACAGAGATGCTTTCTAAGAGGACGACTACACGAGGAAGAGCCCTTGCATTATCTCTCAGATGAACAGGTTTCCCTGAAATAAGCAGCCTCCAGACAGGCTGCAGGAGGGAGACAGGCCTTGCTGTCAAGAGCATAACCCACACACTGACTGCAGGCGCATGCCACTGCAAGACACAGGCAGCTAATGCAGCCAGAAGCAAGGGAGAGATGGCTCTGTAGTCATAGGTGCTCAGTTAACAAGATTCTGCAAAGTCTCTGAAAATAGCAGTAGGACAACAGATGAGTAGAAATAATGGAAGAACACCAGCAAGCCCCACAAGCAAGCTTTCAGCCCATAGCAGCACAGAGGATCCCAAGCAAAATGCAGCTGGCAGCAGTCTGCTTGCCCAGCACAGCTGTTCTGCAAGCACAACTCCAACAGGAAAAGCCCCATCAGCAGGAGCTAACTCCTGGCTGTCACCAAGCATATACTGCCCAAGGGCCAGCAGCACCTGAAACTGAGGAACAAATACACCTGCAACAATACACACTAAAATCCAAACAACATTCACAGTTCTCATTCTATTTGTGACTGTTGAACCTCCATTTGGACAGGACACAGCGAAGCACACAATTGTCCAAATTAGTTCTAGGACTTCAGATGAGGCAGGCCAACCTATAGACTCAGAGCAGCTCTAGTTCCATCATCCTTTTCTTGTTGTTCAAGCACTCCCAGCACAATTCTCCTTTTTCTTTTAGCCCAAAGCAGAGAACAGAGATCCTTCTCCTCACACTGCTTAGGTCAAAGCAGTCATCAGGACAGCTGGACAAACAATCACAATGCAAAGGGCTTTACTACATGGAATCACACTGGGCATGCAGCAGATGTGCAGCCTGGCCAGCTGTGTTTTCTCACATCAACTTTCTATCCTTTTGTCCCCCTCCTCAGACAGCTTTTCTTCCCTCCCACCCAGGCAGTCTCAGATGCATTCTTTCCCTGAGAAAAGGATGTCAGTTTCTGGCCTTACCACCAAACACCAGCTTCAATGAAATCAGAGAAGCAAGAATGTTTTACTATGAATCTGAAGACACCTGCAGTTCAACCTCAGGTGTGCTATTAAGAGCTAACAGAAGAAGAATCGAAGTATCAGGAACAGATGTTCTCTTAATCACACCAGATTTTGCTCTGGGCAAGTGAAGGGATTTTTAATTAGTGGAAATATACACTTTTTTCTTTTCTTTTTTTTTAAGCTGAGACCATCTTCTGAGGATGCTTTGCTGTAGTATAATCAGTATCCATAGACAAGCTCCTCTTGGCAGACCAGCTGCTCACAAGCCCCTCTCTGTGCAGGCAGCCTGGAAGAGGATGGCCAGAACAGACAGAACATGAGGACAGGCTGGACCACTGCTGGTGGCTGGGAGGCAGTCCAGGAGAGAAAAAAAATTATGCAGCTAACCTCATGATGATTACTGAGCATTTCGCTGCCCTGCTATTTCACTGACATTCTTCAGACATTTCACTGTCTGAAGCAGGGGACAGAACAGAAGAGAAGGTGTAAAGGTGAAGGCCCTCCTCCCCTGATAAAACTTGTTCCTTATCAAGAGCAACAGATGTCATAAACCATCTTTTATTTTTTGACGGTAAGATCAAGGGCAAGTCCTTTTCCACTCAGGATAAATACATTCTTTCTTTTTATACAGTGTACATCACTGCTTGGCATCACAAGCTGTTGCAGGATGACTCACTTTGTTACTGATTAACAGCTCAGTACCAGCTCCCTGCTCCTATCTTTGGGCATCCTGACACCACCCCTTTCTTACAGCTTCGTACTCAGGCACAACATACAAAAAACACTTCAGAGCTCAGAGCTACCAGTTGCCAGCAGTCTTACTGCCCCTACTCTGCAGACCCCACAGTACCTGCCTTCCATACCTAGAGACTCCGTAGGTGAGATCAGCCATGCCAACATCACTGCAACTTGTGGGGAAGTCAGAAATCGCTCCTTATCAGCAGCACTGGCAGCCCCTGTAAGCACCAGACCGCATCAGCGTCAAGCCTGTGATTTGGCAAAAAAAAGTTAAATTCAGGCCACCAGCGCTTTGATCCTCTGACAAATCATTTCCTGACACGAACTGAAACAGCACAAAGGACCTTGGACATCAACCGGCTGTCATGGCTGGGCGGGGAGCTGGCACTAAGGCAGCACTGCCAGAGGGGGAAGACTGAGGTGGTGGGAGGGGAGCAAACGGCCATTTGCATTCACAGTGAGTTCCTTCTTCAGATGAAGCTCCTGCTAAAAGCTGACAGAAGGGGAGCCCACCAAAACTCACCAACAGCTGCTGCAAGGCATTCTGACATCACCAAAATGCAGCACACACTGCTGGATGTTACAAGCAGGGGGTGAAGGGGAGATTGTTTGTCTTTGTTTTCACTCTCCAGAGGATGCTTAGGCACTGACAGAGCTCCCAGTGCAGTGACCCTTCTAGGACCTTTGGGCCTGAGCTGAGAGAAACAAGTACAAAGATGAACAAAGATCTGAGACACCAGATGGGAAAAGCAAAGGCAGAATCACAGTTTAATAGCCCTCTCCTTTTATCCCACCTAAAAGGGAGCATTCATAGCTACCCACAACTAACCCAAGAAAATGAAAGAAACCTGATGCTGCTTTCAACATCCTCCCTCAGAAATTCTCCCAGTACAGATATATTTGTATTTTCCCCTGTTTCTACCGGTATGTATGAAACTTGGCAATTACAAAGAAATGCAGCTTGAGGGGAAGCAGATTAGAGGTATAGCTTGCTACATAGTTCTGGTATGATGAACTCTTAATTAAAAACACTATTAATTGAGGGTGTTGAAAGAAACAGTCCACAAAACTAAGTAGTTTCTCCCAGCCTTCACCCTCATTTAACTGAGGCATTTTATCACCAGGCTGTAAGGATCTGATTCTACAATCTTGGATGGAATTAAACACAGCACACCAAACAGAGGAATCCAAAAAGGAATCCTTGAGACACCCTTGATGTTTATTAACTTTCTTGTCTCCCAAAATTTCTCCTGGTGACAGACCTGTTGCTCTCCTAGCTTCTCCTTAGGGCTAGTTCTGGCGGCTGAATAGCATTCAGATGCACAGTATGACCTGCCACCTGCCTAGGTCTGACTGCATGGCATCTTGGAAGCCCACAGCACAAAGGAATAACCTTAATAAACCCCTGCCTGCAGTTTTGAACTGACTACAGCTAGACCAAGGACTGACACCACTCCACAAGTCTCTTGGGGCTCTCTTGTGGTACAAGTATCATATAGTCCCTGTGCACGGAAGGATCACCAAGCCAGCATGAGGAGCTAGAAGCACGCAGACTGGGAAAAGGCAGACTTAGAAGGAACTTGAAGGAAAGGCATACAGAGGAGGAAACTGGAAATGGTTGCCTCACAGCCACACTTCAAGTATTAGGAAGCACAGATACACACATAGGCAGCATGCACTGTACAGCCTACTCCCTTTTTCCCCATGCAGAGCATGCACTGATGGCACTCTCCAGCCCTGCAGCCTCCTGCTCAGCCCAACACTCAGTCACAAGGCAAACAGCAGCAACACGCCAACACTGCATGCAGCCCACTGGGGAGCAGTGCCAACTCCCCAGCTGATGCCCGGTAGGAGCAGAGGGATTGCTCATGGGTGCTGAACTAGGAGTTAAAGCAATGCAGCAACATGTGGATGAAGAACTCCAGAGTCACGCAAAGAAGCTCATCCACACAAGTCATTCTGCTCATGGTGCAACTCCTCCCACTGCAGATGGTCTACAAGGCAGCAGCAAAAAGGGCCATCCTCCACACGGGCAGAAATTAACTTTTAAGAATCATGGGCTAGGACTTTTAAGCCAAGGAAGCAGATGGAGATAATAAGGACCTCTTACACCACAGAGAAGTCAGCATCCCAGTTTAACAAGATGACTACTATCCTGTTCTCATGATAACTAGGAGCCTTCTTTTCCTATTGCTTCAGCTAGAACACCTGTGCTGACAGTACCATTACCACCACTCACCTCATCTGACTTCAGTCCCAAATGGCCATCCTAGGTGAATCATGATGCAGCCACCGAGCTCAACAGCTTTTCTTTCCCACAATAAAAACAAACAAACAAAAAAAACCCCACAACACCATAATCCCTACAGGAATGTAAAGCAAACTGTGACTACACTTCTCCTGGAATGTTAGCAGCCCAGTAGGAACCAGCTCTCAATTAACATTCTAATGAAAGGAACTCAAAAGGTCAGCTCAAAAAGCCATAAATCAGTACACACAGCTAAGAAAACACCAGAGTGCAGCATACTGAGGTGGACACAGCCCCACACAAATGGGACAGCTCACACTGCCCAGCTGCAAACAGCTGAGAGAGGAGAACTGATGGAAGCACCTGTGACATGTAAAGCATTGGCAGGTTGTGATTCCTGACAGCTGCATGGTTTTTCTCCCCCATTCCCACCCCACTACCCTTACTAGTCTGAGTTTGCACTATTCCCAAGATGACAACAAATGCAAGCTCTCAGGCACACAGACAAGGCAAAATTCAGGTCAACATTCCTTTCTAGGAAAAGTTTTCTCTCTGCAAGTTGCCATGCAGTAGCACGTGTCTCTTTTATTAGATACACATAAATTTTCTCTGCAATGCTGAGAGCTGAACTCAGTACCAAGAATAGCCCAGTACATTTTTCTTTCCATAACCAAACCAGAACATCTTGTAGCACTGAATTAACCTGAGATGCTGCAGCAGTTGCCCGCTGTGTCTGCCCTATCCCCACATCCCCTGTCTTGCAATGAGGGGAAAAGCACAGCCCAGTCATCACTTCAGCAATATCCCCTCGAGACAAAAGTTCAAGACTATCAGAAATCTGATGACAGGCTGAAAATGCAAAGAAGAGTTTCTCAAGACAAAGCCTTACTTTACTTTCACCTGATAGAGGAAACAGAGTTCACTCAGGGTCAGCTCTTTCACTTCTCTTTTCCTCCCTGCACCCCTTTCCCTCTTGTTGTCCCCTTTCTTCTGTATGTTCTCCCAAGCCTCTGAACCAACAGAGTGAGCACTCAGGGTCAGATGAAGAGGAGAAGCAGCACAACTCGATGGGGAGCAAATAAAGCATGCTAGATAAATAAGTTACAGGAAATGGGATGGATTGGGAGAGCTGAGAGAGAAATAGCAAAGCTGTGAGAACAGCAGAGCTGTGAGATGTTTCAGACACTTCTGGGCAAATCTTCAAGGCCATGCAGTAAAACTACCAAGAGCTGCACTGCACTTCATTCTGCAAGGAAACTGCCATAGGCAGCTCCCAGCAGGTTCCACATCAGCTGTTCCGTCGAGCTGTGGAACCAGATGTGTGGGCATCCCGCCCCTCCTAATCCCTCTCAGCCAATAGCTGCTGATCGGTATGGCTTAACTGGTCACCATGAGGCGATGGCACAGATGGATCAGGAACTCAAGCTTAATCAGGAGGGCAGCTGGCTGGCAAGAGCCACACGCTTAACCCCAGGGATGGATCCCGTACTTCCAGCTGCCCCATTATCTGCACAGCACAGACAGACCCATCATGTTGGTACTCCAGGATTACCCTCCTAATTCCCCAGAGTTAGCAGGAAATTGATTTAATATTATTATTTTTTTAGGACGCTGTGCTGAAAATGGCATCTCCATGGGCTGCTCAGTCTCTCTGCTGCAGGCAGATGCCTCTCGCTGTGTGGCAGGTGAGGCAGGTGGGGGAAGCACTGTTTCAGCTATCTGACTTTAATTTACCTCTGCATGCAAGTCCAAACCCATCCCAGATAAGGCCAGTCTCCTCGCCAGGAGCTAAGATGATGTACTGCACTTAATTCCTCACCTGCAAGCCACTATCGCTTTAATTAGATTCAGTCAAATCCAGGACTCTGCAGTCTAGACATGGTTTAGCGATTGCTTTTATGTGAGTAACTCATTGTGAGGCAACAATTCTTAAAGGAATTAGATAACTCATCACATGTTAAGTTTTATTTGGGTCTTACTTCAGTTTTTGGCAACGAAAACCTCTCCACCTTTTGACAGAATGCATTCAGCCTTTCTTAGGTCTTTAAGCACAAGTCCAAATGAAGACCTCGCATAGGGAAGAAACTGTTCCCCCAGTGACCCTAACACTTTCCACATGCTTAGAAAGAGCATAATAATACAATTTTGCAATGTAGCATAGGAACACAACTCCCATGGCAGTACAAATATATATATATGTATATAAAGAGAGCTGTTGGATGATGGAAAATAGCAAGAGCCAGCACTGTTGTTCTGCTAGCTATACATAAATATATTAATTGCTATTCCCGTTTCACTCAGCACCTCCAGCTGTTTGAGCTGGGCACGAGGAACACCAGCTGGTGTTTCTGAGTGGGGGCATGCAGAGCAGCACACCCTCCATCCCTGCCCTGCTTCTCCGCAGACACGAGTCCCACAGGAGCTGCACCGCAATGGCCATAACTGGATGTTTCACTAATACAGCACTGACCGTCTCAATTAATAGCTGCTCACAAAGGCACCAGTAGGCATAAAGAAAACCGTAAGTCACCTCATAGCAGCAGCTGAAGTGATCCCCGCAGCTCACTAAGGAGACAGCCCAGGTCCGCTTTGTGATGCAAATCAACAAGTTGCTTGGAGGGAAACGGGGAAGGGAAAAAAAAAAAAAAAAGGCCTCCAGAGAAACTGCAGCGCAGCTTTCTCGCTGCACAGCAGTCACCGAGACGCCAGCACCCAGCTCAGCACCCGGCTCGGGCCGCACCGTGCCCCCAAACCCACCGCCCTCCTCCACACCCCGCACAGCCCTCTTCCCTGGCCCGCCCTCCGCTCACCCCCACGTGCCCGTGCCACGCCGTCGACATGCACTCACCAAGGAGACACGAAACCACCCTGGAACCTGTGCCAAAACGCCAAGCTGAACTCCGGGGGGTGGGGGTCGACAGGGGCTGCAAATCACCGCCCCTCCACGAAGACGCAGCCAGAAGCGCACTGCTATCGCTCCTCCGCGCAGCCCCGTCAGCCTCCCGAGCTCAAGAAGCCAGGAATGTGAGCAATGCGGGCGGGGGGCTCCGATGGGCACGGGGAGGACAGACACCTCCCACGGCTCCCGCACACGGCAGCGCAGCCCCCGCCGCCCTGATCCCGCACGCAGGAATGCGAGCAATGCGGAGCAGCGCGGGCTGGGGGCCTGCCGAGGGCAGGCAGGTATCGGGGAACGACGGCACTAGGAGGCAGCTGTGGCTGCTGCGGGGCTCGCTGGGTCCCGGAGGGATGGAGGAGCGCCGTCTCGTCCTATCCTGCCCGTGCAGGTGTGTTTCAGCGTGCAAAGCCCGCACGCAGCTCTGTAGCAGGACACTGCATCCCTGCTATCTACAGGGCTGCAGGTCCCCCAGGGCTGCTGACATCAAAAGCATACCAGCATCAGGAGCAGTCATCACACACACCTAACAGTTCTGAAGCCAGCAAGCCTACTATTCAGCTCTGCAAACACAAACCCACCATCCCTTCTCTCCCAGGCTGACAGAAGGAAGTGCCACAAGGGACTGACCTGACACTCTCCCAGATTTACTCTGGCAAAAACCAACAACCTCTCGCAGCATGACAGTGGCACTTGCTCACCTGCTATTTCATGAAAGAACTCCACATCATTCCCACAGTACCCCCCAGCCCAGCAGCAGGCTCAGTGCTTCCACAAGCTCCAAGCACATCTCCCCTGCACACCCACCCAACAACTCGTGATGGCCGTGGCATGTGTGCTGGCACAAAGGAGAGCTTGTGTGCCTTGTTTGCCTTGACTTTTCCCAGCTGAGAAGGCTCCTGGCAGCCATGAGTATTTCTGTGGATGTGACTGATCTCACACACTGCTTAAAAACATGACATGTTCACTAGCAGCCACAGCGTTGGGTGAGAAACTGGAATAGTGAACACACAGATAAAGACTGAGCAATAAATCAGAGGGGATCAAGACAGAGACTGGGAGAGCTCATACTTCACATAGCTGAGCCCTTGTCTAGTTGGAAAAAAAACACAACACTAGAACGGAGTAAGAAATGTGCACAAGTTTTGTCAACCCAGCTAAACCATGCTAACAGGACAAACTAATCTGCAGCTAACTGCACCTCCATCACTTCCAGCAACACCTGCTTTCAGAGATTCACTGCCAGGGTATCCCTGCCTGTGCCTTCACCTGACCTGGCAAGGTCACCAAGTGACCATGGCATGGAAGAGAATCCCAACAGACCTCCAACCACAGTGCATCTGTGGAGAAAACAGCCAGCCCCAGCTCCCAGGTCAGAGTGTAACTTACATTCATCTGGAAAAAAAGAAAAAAAAGAAAAAAAGGAAACTTGTCAAAAGCTCGCCATTAAAAAATAAAAAACAGGTTAAAAACTTAGGAATTAGCCCAATAGCACCTGTCAGGAGAAGAAAGTGAACTTAAGGAATCTCTACTTATGTTGCTTTCTGTTAATCATAGACATATTTTCATTTTTCTTTTCCAGCCTTACTGTAAACAGTGTAATGAAAAAACATGAAGTGTGGTTTAAAAATACATATATGTATAAAAACATACATGTATACACACACACACACCATGAAGCAAGTTAATTCTAATCCCACTCATGTAAATCCACACTGAAAACCTGAAAAGACAGAATTTCTGATGCCTTTCAGGAAAACCAAGACACCGACTACCCTACTCAAAACCTCAACATTTTACCAAGTTAACATTTTAAAAACTTTTTTTAGGAAAAAAAAGAAAAACAAAACACACGTTCTATGACAGAACTGTGGCAAAAGGGCTAAAACAAGAAGTGACTGACAACTTGGGAACTTTTTGCTTCTTGATTTGTAGAAAACAGAAGGTTGTGAACAGAATTTTATCCAGCTTAAAATGTAGGTCTCTATTAACATCTTTGCTGTGAGGTGGCTTCAGAGCTGAGTGATGACTACTCTTCACTCACCAAGCCAACTGTTGGTTGCCAAGCTCTATCAGAAAGGGTAATAGTGACAGAAGAGGTCAAGGGGTATGTGAAAAGTAGAAAGGACCTAGAAAGCATAGGAGCTTCAACAAAAAATCCTTCAACACAGCCATTAAATCCCACCTTGGAATAATTTCCTCTAACATCCATATGCAGTTTTGAGAACCATCCCACTCTTTTCTCCTGCTATTCTGAGCCTTTTACTTCTCTCTTGCATTGGACAGAATGAAAGCCCAGCCTGCCAAGTGCCCTCTGCCTCCTCTCCCTGCTTGCTGAGTGACACAGCCAGCACATGCTGAAGGAGCCTGAAGGTATACACACACACTCAGCTACACAACAAGTCCTAGTGCATCAATAGCCCAATTTTCACCTTGGTTTGGTAATTGCAATGTCAACAAAGCATGCCGAAGCTATCCGCCACAGGATACCAGATACAGCTTGTTTTCCTTTCTGTGGGTAACTGGAGTTGTAAGTCGGATTCCAATGGATGAATCACCGTCCACTACAGCACACTGTTCAGAAAACACAGCAGAGCCAACTCCAGCATCAGCTCCCACTCTGAAGAAAGGCTCAGCTGAGCATCTCTCAGCATATTTTGCTGCATCTCTTCGGGCACCACCACCTGGAAGAATGCAAGGCTCTGCTCCGGTGCGGCACCCCCACAGCCAGGACCACCGTGGGAAGCAGGCTGAGCCTCACTGTAATGCACCCAGCTGCTAACAGCGATCAGGAGAAGGAGCTGAAAGAGTAGAACCTCACACAATAGGCAAAGCACTGCTGAGAAAAGGGAAAAGAAAAAGTACAAAGAAAGCTCCACGGGTTTCAATTGACTTTGCCAAACTGTAAAAGAGAAGAGACCCATCAACTCTCATTGTTCCAGGTTTTCTGTCGGAAGCTTGGAAAACCAGAGGCAAAATTCATCAAGTTGTTCTGTCAGTAATTACGCGCCAGCTAGTCCCCTTACTTTTGTCCAACATCAACATCTCGGGATATAAAAAGTAACAAAGGACAGCCAGCATAAAAGCCAAAAAGAGTCTACAGTCTGAATGGCTGTTTTTCCCCCTTTTCCTCCAGCCAGAACACCTCTTGGCAAGCTCTCAGCCGAGTACTGACGAGCTGCAAAAACCCCGATGCATCGCTTTTTCTGTCCAAACCGGCTTGGCTGGGAATAACCCTCAGAGATCCTCTGCGTTACTATATGCTGAGACAGGGATGAAAAGAGAAACATTTGCAGAAAATTTACTCGTCTGCAGTCCTTGGAGATATTTAACGCAGCTGTTCCAAAAACGCTCTGGAAAGAAACCCCTCCTTCCCTCATTTAACAGCTCTTGAAGCGAATACAATCCCTGACAGGAGTCCCAGCACACAGCGCCATGCTGATGCACCTCAACAAACACATCTCTGACACTGCCTCACTTCAGGGGCAGCTCCCAGCCATTACACTGCAGAACCAATTTCGTTAAAATAAAACAATAATAATAATAATTTGAGAAGTCACTATTTTAAACTTTGCTGTTTCACCTCCGCATGGCTGCATGATGAAGATGGAACGTGAGGGGAGGGCAAGGCTTTCTGTATCCCACATGCAGAGCCCTTCATTTATGGGCTGAACCTTGAACAAGTAATGCTGGCTTCCAGGAGTCCACTGCTCCAGGGCAACCCCAGCACCATCAGCCCATACCTGTTAATTCCAACACAGCTCCATACAGGTGTTGTATGGTGTGGGCACAGAACCATCTCAGCCAACCTCAGCAATGCTTCCCCTGAACTAAAGCAGAGCATTAGAAAGGGACTGGAAACACACAGAAATAATGAAAAAGGCTCAAAAACAAATAAACAAAAAAAAACCTTCAGCTTTCAATAGAATGGGAAAGCAGTATTCAGAAGAAGCTGACAAGTTGTTTGAGATAAGAAACAGCTATGAAATATAAAGCACGGCTTCATCTTTATCACAAGGACAAAGTATGATCAAGCTATGCAATTAGGAGGTAAAAATAACAAGATAAGATGATGGTTGAACTGGTCCCAGTCTAGGTCTCCTGCGTATGCACACAGATGCATCCATGAAGGTTGGCGAGGTTGAGAAGGACTGGACAAGTAACAGCACTATCTGGAGTTACACACAGAAATACTAATTGGAGTCTTCAGAGAAAAGAAAACAAAACATAAGCCTAGGGAATTAATGCTCAATAAGACCATGTTGGCTAATTACAGACCTATATGAGACATAAGGTAGAGGACAGATTAGCCTTTATAAACCCAGTGTGTTTAAACGCTGCATATTTCTCAAAGCCTCTGCACAAAAACCCTCCACACTAAGCAGCCTTACTGGGGCTGGAGCCTCACTGGACAACCAACACCTGCCACCCTCCCCGTCACACTTGTGACATGTTGACACAGACCAACAACAGGACAGCAGAAAGCACAGCAGCAGCATCACTGCTACTTCACATGGCTGCGTGGGTCTCCAGGCATAGAAGAATACAGCTCAGAAAGAAAACGAGCGATACCCCACAGCCTCCAGCAGAGCTCAGGCACTTACAACCAGCCAGGAACGGCGACCCAATATAGCCAACCACAGCCCAACCCACACCAGAACATTCCCTCCAGAAAACATGGTTTGGGGAACGTTACCACCTCTCAGGTGAGATATCAGGGTCTAGGGCTGGGCACCGTGTGCCACAGGAAACATGCATGCCAAACAGAAAAGGGAATACTCTCGTTTTGGTTGCAGACGAACCTGATTCGTGCCAGCAGACCTGCTCACCACAAGGAAGCTTCAGGTGCTGATGTCTGACACCTCTGTCCTCAATCTGCTCACACATCTGAAGAATGAAAGGGGTGTCTGAAACACAGGCTTATGACTCGTGTTTAATTGTCAGGTGTCCTTTTCCAGTACAACTCTAATTAAGAATCAAAAACATTTCTGAGTACAGAAGCTGACAAGGCAAGCCTGCAGGAGCATTTTAAGTCTAACAGGTTGCCTTCTTCTAACTTATGCTTTAGCTAGATTACATGCTAGGTTTATACAGGAGCTTTGGGGCTGTGACAGCCTGGTAGTGGGGATGGACTGCAAGAGCATCTGTTTGGAAGCCTTTACACTACTGGTGAAGCTCAGAAAGCACTTCCAGTATTCACCACAGCACCCAAGAAGTCATTTCCTCTTTTCCTAGGCATGGAAAACTACAGTTTTAATGGGGAAAAAATGACCATCACCATATACATCTTTCTGCTACCCTTGGCAATCTCCGCAAAATAATTATAAGAATATACTCTATGAATAAGAACGTGCTCAAGTTTCTCTTCCAGGATCAACACCACTGTTATTAACACAGCTTTCCAGAGCAAAATACATGGGCAGCATTCAGAGGCAGTGATAGGAATGACAAGTGTAACTCACAATACAAAGTTGCAAGGAGTGAACTGCACAAAACCTGAATTGCAAAAGAATTAATTATTCTATTCCTGACCACAGTCTTCCACAAGCTGGGACAAGACATATGTACAAGTACACATGCACACGCGTGCTGCTGCACCTCAATACGTAGCATCTGTAACAGCAGCACAAGGTGATGGTGAAATATCAAAGCTGACAAAATTAAGTGGCTTCCATGATGCTTAAACAAGGTGCTTCAATGCCTTTTTTAAAGCACTGCCAATTATTCAACCTCAAAACCAGAAGCTTTTTAGGTGTTTAAGACAAACCATTTCCCAAACACGTTTTAAGTTTGTCTTGACTAGAATTATGATCACACTGATCCCATTACTTGCAAAAGATACGTAAGATTTTAAGTCAGAACATGATGTAAAAAAAGCCTTGAGTAAACCTTGAAAAAAATAATCATTTCAAGTTATTCATAAGCTGTACACATTGCACCTCCAGAAAGTTAGGGGAACCAGAGCTTTCAGCAAGATGTCCACTTTGCAATTCCAACTGAACTCATCATTATTACGAGGCACGTTATTACATTAATTCCTTTAGCTTAACTCTCACCATCCAGCCACAATGCACAAAAGCCTGGACAAGATTCATACCCACACGTGTGCACACAGAGCCTTCAAGCCACTCTGGGTGTCTGCACTTCTTCCTTCCGGAAGGTGGACAGGCAAGTTCAGATGGATCAAACAGCCCAATCAGTGGTGCCTGAAACTCCCACCATGCCCCATTAGCCAATTCCATTAGCTAAACAAGTGGGAAAAATGCCTTGTTCTCCGTGACCTACCACTACAATAGGTGCTGACACCACAAGAAAATTTGCAGCTGTCCTCAATTAACTAATGCTTTGGTAACTAAAAGCACAGCCGGCTGCCCATTTCTGACAGCTTTGCGTCATTTACAAGAGAGACTCCTCATTTAGAAGTTTTCATTTCACTGTCAGCATCCATTATTTAGATGTAGAGGACACCACAGAAACTGAGCCCACAGGAGGCAGTTCCAGGAGCTCACGAGACCATGTCAACTGCCTAAAATGCAAGCAAGTGACGCGGGAGGTTTACCCCACAGAGAAACCATTTATGGCAGGAGAAATACATCCACTGCTAGTCCTGCCCATGAAAGCATCATGTAGAAACCTGCTGAAGCGCCACCCACATGACCCACACTCTGTCTTCAACATAAAGACCAAGTGTTGCCCTTATTTCCCCAAGTTAAATTCTTAAGAAAGACACAAAGTCAAAGGAAAGCTGGTGCGTGCAACTTTGAGAACTAGAAAGCTAGGAGCTTTTCTTTAGGCTGGAGTGCTACAGAAGCCATCAACAAATCAGCCACAGCAATCATCATCAATTTAAAGGCAGTACTGGGTTTGCCACTGGAAAGCCATCCACCCTAACTTGGTACTTTCCTCTGGCTGGATCTCTGGCAGTAGGAAGGGAAAACTCTCCCTGGGAGGGCAAGTGCATGCTCACTGACCTGCATGCCCCTGGGAATCCAACTCCAGCCTAAAGACACACCTGAACAACATGTCAGGGCTTCCTTCTGCAGCCCCAGTTCCTGATCCAGGGTTTAGCCTTTCTGACATCCACACTACATCCATCAGCCCCCTTCTCACCTGAGATGTTTTACCTTCCTCACAACAAACACACATCCCTGGATCAGGTCCAGTCCACCCACCAGAACACTGGAAATCAAGGAGTACCAGACCTGATGTGTGCAATTAGCAAACTGTCACTGCCCCTTTTCTTGGCCAGACAATAGTCAAGTTTGTCAACCACGCCACAGAACTGCCAGAAGAGCTACAGCGTTAATTAAATGTTTGAGAGCCCCCTTTAACAAAAAGCACACTGCCGCTGACCTTAACAAGAAAGCTGAGCATCGCCTGGCTTTATGCAAAGCCCAGCGCTGGAGAAGTCACAAGACAGTCACTGTATGCACAGAGGCTTGCAGTCATGCCTGAATAAGTTTTTAAGCATATTGCCTACGGAGCTCTAGGGATAGATGGTCTTCGTTACAGAAAGGACACGACACTTTTCAAACACACCACGATTACTTTGAGCGCTTTTTGAGATCCGCCAAAAGCAGCCAAATCTGAGGCGCGTTCACAAGCCCCCAAACCTCCCACCTCCACCGAGAGAAAAGTAAAATCACCGCGTTACTTTCAGAGCGTTCACAGACCGGTCCCGCTACGGGCCGGCCACCCCTCCCCACCCCGCGCCGATACGCGGCCCGCTCCGCTCCGCCGCTTGCCGAGCCGCGCAGAAGCGATGCTCCCACCGCCCGGGGGACGCCACGAAAGCCGGCATCAGCGCGGCGTAGAGCTCCGAGTCCGAGCACGCACCGTGCAGAGGCGGGGAGGCAGCGCGTGGTGCCCGACGTAGCAGCAAGGTGCAGCTACTCACAGCACCCGGGCGAAAGCAGCGCGCAGAGGAACCCGACGGCGCAGCGCAGCACGCCGCGTCCCGCCGCCCACCGACCCTCACGGAGGGGACCGCCGCGACCCGCACCGCTATACTGCGCCCGCCCCGCCCCCCGGCCCTGCCCCGAGGCGTGGAGGGGCACGGAGGACGGACACCGTCCGCCCCCTCCTCCCGCCGCTCACCTGTGGGCTCCGCGCCCGGAGGGGGCCCGCCGCGAGGGCGGGCACTGCCGCCCGGCCCCGCCGCCGGCACGGAGCGCTCCCGGCCGCCGCTTTGTACCCGCCGGCGGCCGCACTGCGGCTGCGCGCTGCCCAAACGGGCGCCTCGCGGCCGCCGCCCCCCGGGCAGCCCCCGGCCCCGCTTCACCCCTCGGGATCGCCGCCTCGGAGCGGGTCTGGCGGCGCGATGCCGGGATGGGATCAGCTGGAGGAAAGGGGGGTTCCTGCCTCCGTCCTACAGCCGGGGTCACCCGGCGCTGGGGTGCGAGGAGCGGGATCGTCGTCGGGGCTGCGAGGAAAGCGCGGTGTAGGAGGAAAATGACTGCGATCGTCAGTGATAGGGCGAGGAGGAGGTGGCTTTAAACTAAAAGAAGGGAAATTTAGATTGGATGTTAGAGGGAAAGTCTTTACTCACGGGGCGGTGAGGCGCTGGCACAGCTGCCCAGAGAAGCCGTGGTGCCCCATCGCTGGAGGCACTCAAGGCCGAGTTGGACGGGGCCTGGGTGGCCTGAGCTGGTGGGGGGCGGCCCTGCCTGTGGCAGGGGGCTGGAACTGCGAGATCCTTAACGTCCCTTCCGGCCCGGATCGTTCTGTGGTTCCATGAAAACCTGCTCAGCAGCTCGGAGCTGTGTATTTAAGCTGTTGCCTTGATCTGCGCTGGCCAGAACAGGCTGTCCCTACGGCCTTTTCAGCTATGGAAGGTTACAGTCCCAGTTCTGCAAGACTCTGTTTTTTGGCTTAGCTACTTGTGCGTTCAGTATGGATTGGTGCACAGAGGATCCCTAGGCTCTGTGCTCTGCAGTTATGCCACGCTCCCCCCAAGCTTTTATAGAAAGAAAAAGAAGGAAGGAAAGGAAGGAAAGGAAGGAAAGGAAGGAAAGGAAAGGAAGGAAAGGGAAGGAAGGAAAGGGAAGGAAGGAAAGGGAAGGAAGGAAAGGGAAGGAAGGAAAGGGAAGGAAGGAAAGGGAAGGAAGGAAAGGGAAGGAAGGAAAGGGAAGGAAGGAAAGGGAAGGAAGGAAAGGGAAGGAAGGAAAGGGAAGGAAGGAAAGGGAAGGAAGGAAAGGGAAGGAAGGAAAGGGAAGGAAGGAAAGGGAAGGAAGGAAAGGGAAGGAAGGAAAGGGAAGGAAGGAAAGGGAAGGAAGGAAAGGGAAGGAAGGAAAGGGAAGGAAGGAAAGGGAAGGAAGGAAAGGGAAGGAAGGAAAGGGAAGGAAGGAAAGGGAAGGAAGGAAAGGGAAGGAAGGAAAGGGAAGGAAGGAAAGGGAAGGAAGGAAAGGGAAGGAAGGAAAGGGAAGGAAGGAAAGGGAAGGAAGGAAAGGGAAGGAAGGAAAGGGAAGGAAGGAAAGGGAAGGAAGGAAAGGGAAGGAAGGAAAGGGAAGGAAGGAAAGGGAAGGAAGGAAAGGGAAGGAAGGAAAGGGAAGGAAGGAAAGGGAAGGAAGGAAAGGGAAGGAAGGAAAGGGAAGGAAGGAAAGGGAAGGAAGGAAGGAAGGAAGGAAGGAAGGAAGGAAGGAAGGAAGGAAGGAAGGAAGGAAGGAAGGAAGGAAGGAAGGAAGGAAGGAAGGAAGGAAGGAAGGAAAAAGGCACTTTAAAATATATTACATTAACAGCACATATTTTTAGAACTATTTGCAGCCTGAATCTGTGGCCAGAGCCTGCGGCACCTGAATTGCTAGTGATTATTAATCCTGACAGTGCTAATTTTCTATCCAAAGGCGCTTTCTTTATGGCTGAGCTACTGATGAGACTAAGTTAAGATGGCAGTGAGCAGCACTCACCATTACGTGCAGTGTTGGCCATAAAATTAAAGTGCACTCAGGCCAGCAAGCAGCTCCTTAGCATCGGCTCATTCATCCGGATAGTTGGGTCAGGACCATGTTGTACCAGAAACTGTACAAACACAGAATGAAAGCACTCAGAGCACAGCAATGAGCAGAGCAAGCAGATAGGGCACTTTCTACTTCTCCCACTTAATCCTTTCTTTCAGGGGTTGCCAGCTCTTGGCAGTTTAAACAAGTGAAATTAAATAAAGAAGTCAATTGTTGGTTACCTGCGTAAGAGTGACAGCAGAACCCACAGTGCAGTTGCGCAGTAGGTGGTGCTTTTTCCTTCCTCAGGGCAATTAAACCCACCAGGCCTTAGTTCACCCATCAGCACCTGGGGGCTGTCTGGGGCTGTGCAGCCTGGGAAGACCTGGTAGCAACCTTTCAGTATATAGAGGGGGGCTATGGGAGGAAGGGGACAGGCTCTGTAGCAGGGACTGTTGTGATAGGACAAGGGAAAGTGGTTTCTAACTAAAGGAGTTTCAGATTGGATAGTAGGAGGAAGGGTGTTTTGTTTTTTACACTAAGGGACACTGGAGAAGGGTGCCCACAGAGGTGGTGGAAGCCCGTCCCTGGAGACACTCCAGGTCAGGCTGGACAGGACACTGAGCACTGGATTGAGCTGCAGGTGTCCCTGCTCACTGCAGGGCTAATGGACTAGGTGTCCTTTAAGGGTCTCTTCCCACTCAGTTTTGTGATTCTATGAGACGCTGCATGTGCTTTCACAGACCTCTGCGAGCTGCTGGGTTGTGCACAGTGCAGGTAAAGTCTACGCACATACATGCAGGGAAGGCTGGAGAGGAGTCACCTTGTCCAAGGTAATTTCCAGTGCATTGAGCAGGGACTGTGGCCCTGCATCAAAGTGTGCAAAGCACCGGGTTTAGAGTTCCTGCCTGCTGCTGTATGCTGCAGCAGTTTTACTCAGCTGCTGCCCCATGTCCCCCAAGTGAGTCGCCTCCACCTGCAGTGGGCATCCGCATCTCCGCAGCAGCAGTTGCTCAGCAGGACAGTGATGGAAAAGGCTGATGAGAACATTCTGCACCCCAAAGCTGTGCAGCAGCCGGCAGCACACAAACACTCGGGACTTGCATTGCTCACATCGCTCGCCTGTCAGCCCAAAGTGAGATGAAACACTGCAGCATGTGGCTGTGTTTCCATCATCGGCGTTCCCAGTGCTGGAGGGTACGCGCTGCCATTTGTCACACGTTGTCTTGGATCTCACCATTAGGCCCGCGGATATTTGAGGCTCAGCAGTGCTCTCGATTTGTGCATGAATGCACAGGAATGCAACTCCAGAAATCATTTACCAGATGAAATGCAGCACTTGCCTTTCCCCCCTGTCTTTAAAGGAGCACTGCCTAAATACTCTGCTTTCCGGGGTTTGAACAGGGCTAATAAGGTGGAGAAAAAATAGCCATCATTTTGCCTTCTAGATTTAATCTACCTGGACTGTTTCAAAGGGTGATTGCTTCTTCATAGCAGCCAGACCTTTGTTTTACTTCTAAGCTGGGTGAAAAGGCTATTGCATCTTCAGCTGAATCGGTGGTGTTGTGCAGCTTTATTGCCACGCTTGGTCCCCAACAAGAGCTTTACCTGGACTTGAAATATGTCATGAGCTGCCTGGCACCTCGAGCAGGCACACAGTGATTTCTGCAGCGGGTCCATGCTTAGAGCAGCTCAGCTCTCAGACAACAGACGAAACACGCTACAGAACAAAAATCGCCCAAGGTCTGTTAGGACAGCTGTGCTGGAGCAGATGAGTGGGTCCGTAAGCAAGAGGATTGGGTTGGGTTGGGTAAGTTCACAGGATACCAGCGGGAGGCATTTCACAGCCCCCAGCAGAGAGCTTGAGCACCGCAGTGAAAGAGAAAAGCAAGAGCTGTATTGTGCTATAAGAGGAAGGGAGGAGAGAAAAAAAAATGTCAGCAATTTCTTCCAGAGCCAAGAGTTTGTTGAATGAACTCCCGAAGTTAAACTCAGCTACAGCAATCCCAAATTCGTGCATGTACCCCCCCTGGGAATGGCGGGGTCAGGAAACTAATGATCCGAGCATACTTTTACCTAATGGAGGAGTTCCTCCCCTCTTGGAGTGAAGGCAGATACTCATCTGGGTTTGGCTCGCAGCAGGAGACAGGGCCTGAGGGATGCTTTGGAGGATCCCTGTGTTTCACATAGTGAAGCATGTGCAAATTTTCTTTATATCTTTGTGCACTGCAAAGTCTCAAAATGTGCTCGTTGGCAGATTTGGGCTATTACGGACTGCTCTTTAGCCACGGACTTTGCACAGACGTCACTTTTCAGTGATAGATGTCCTTAAGTTCATTAGGTTTTAACTCAGCAGAATCGTGCTTCAGTTGTACTTCATGGGGCTTTTTGCTCTGACCCCTCCCCCCCCCCAGAAAAAAATAATAAGGAAACAAACCAGAAGCGTTTGTTAGGATTTGAAGAGCCTTGAGTACAAATTTGAAGGGAAGAAGACTTGTAGAACGTGGTTGGTGTCTTAATGAGAAGGATGGTCAGGTGATCCCTATTTATCTCACCTGCTAACTGATTTAACAAATGTGGGCCCATCTGGTGGTTATTAAGCAGTGCCTCTCAAGGTCTCACCTTAACAGGTGATCTAGTTGAAGAAGAAAGCGGGTTCTTCCTTCCCATCTGCTGCCCTTGGAACACACGCCTTGAAGATCAATCTGTGATTTATAGCGTTAGAGTTGGGTGCAGGATCTCCTTGATAACGCACAGAGGCTCTTGGTGCTGAAGAATCTGATACTGACCATTGCACAGGGAGGAAACAGGATGAGCTGAACCGCATGCCAGGTCTAACAACGCTGTATTTATGTTCTGAAACACTCCTGACTATAAGTGGAAGCACCTCCTGGCAACTAAACCTGGTGCAGACAGCAAATACAGATTCCTCTGTAAACTGAAGTGACCTATTGCTTCATTTTTGACAGCCAGGGGCCTCATTTGGTATGTGGCTATTATTGTATAGAAACAGACACCTTCTTGCCATGTCAGACCGTCCTGAAACAGGCAAGGAGTCCCTGTTTTCAATACATGGTGTGCTTCTGGCTCCATCTCTGAATGCACTTTGGTTTCTATCCGTGCTGATGGCAGCTCAATTGGAAGTGAGAGGGGACCCTGCTCTGGGTGTCCCTGCTTGGGCTGGGGTTGGGCCAGGGACACAGAGGTCCCCACCAGCCTCGGACACTCCGGGATTCTCTGATTCCACCTTCCTTCCAGCACTGGCACTGCACAGCCTCCTTGGCAGCACGAGTTGGTGTGTCCTAGATTGGCTGTGGAGTCTCTTCAGTGCTCTCCTGCACACACATGAACCTCAGTGAACCTGACTGCAGCTCCTTTCTGCACTGGCCTATTCTTCCCAACCCTCGTGAGGGTTCACTAAGGTCAGATACAGCACTGGGCAATGGGGTCAGCAGCATCATTGCGGGCAGAGGTGGGAACTGTTTAAAACAGGCAGCTGAGGTTAAACAGAGGATTAAACAAGCAGCAGTTCTGCAGCTGCAAATACTGTGCGCTGAATGCTTTCCCTTAGTGGGCTGTGGGAACGCTCAGTGGTGCAGCAAGGTGCAGCTGCCTTCAGGGAGGATGCCCTCCATGGGTGATGTCCCGTGGTTCAGTGCCCCAGGATGGTGCCTGCAGGCTCCCAGTGTGGGTGGGGATGTACCCTGCATTGGTCAGTGAGGGAGGACAGCAGCACATCATTGCTTGAAGAAACAGAAGGACTTACTGCCTTTGCACTCTCTTCCCTCTGATTGGTCTGTAAGCTGCTGTGCATGTGAGAAACAGCGCAACCTGAATTTGCAGGTGGATTTCCCAGCCTTGTGCAGGGAGTGGGCCCAGCAGCAGTGAAGCACCCAGAGCCAGCCTGGTGCTGCCATTTGTGCCTGCAGCAGCACTCAGAGGGGCGAGATGTGAAGGTGTCTGTGGATGTACTCACACTTCCTTATCGCTCTGGGTGTTATGTCCATGCTGGAACGTGCTGCCAGTATGTTCTCTGCTTTAAACATTTAATGGCATAAGTGTCACCGCAGCCAGTCTCTGACCAGAGCTGAAGCAGATGCATGGGAGAGGATAACGTTACAGCATGTATAGGAAAATACTGCTGTTATTATGTACCCCCAATCTGCTGGGATGCTGCAGTGCAAAGGCATCCTCAGCTGGGCAGCACCTTCGTCGCAGAGCCTAACCTATCTCACTGTACCATTCTTCTGTAGAATGATCCAGTTACTTTTTGATCCTATTTTTAAGTTTTGGAGGGTCCCAAACCTAAAAAAGGAATATTAAAAAAAAAAAAAACAAAACAACAAACCAAAACAATTTTATCTGTTTTCTCGTTTTTTAATCCTCTCTGAATACTTTTTTCCCGACGGCTTCCATGAAAGCACACCGACCATGCATTTGGTGCTACGTGCTCCTGTCTGGGAGGTGAGGAGCATGCAGCACTCTAACCTGCTCCTCAGTCCACTTGCATCATGTTCTCTGCAGTGTGCTGGGACTCAGGGTTTTGTTCTCCCATCACCTTATTTCATGAGGATGGATTTCTGTGAAGCCAGTGGTTGAGGCCTGTTCCATCAGCAGGACTCTTTGAAATCTCCTAGACCCTGCTGGCCTGATGTTATACTCCCAAGTGTTAAAACCTGGCAGCATGAATTTGCATTGGAGGCAGCATCATTCTGGGCTACCCAGAACATCAGCTTGATTTTTGCCAAGTTATTCTTGCTACCAACATTCATTATTTTGTTTTAAATTCTATTCTCAGTGTGGGAACGTGCCACCCTCAGAGGGCTCATTTTTGTGTGCAGGATTTTGTGCCTTCACTCAAGAAGGAACTTACTCCTCTGAGAATACTTCCAACCATTTTTTGGTACCTGAAAAGAGGTTGTAAATTTCTCTTCAAGTTGACCCACAAATAAAGAAAAAAGGTACAGTTTTGTGCCTAGTTCCTCTCCTCACTGTTTATTATGACCCAAAGCAGTTGTTCAGTTGGAGTATGAAGATTGCATTCTGGCAGTTTTGATTGTATCAGCGATGCTAAGCAGGCTTCATGAGGACCCTTTGGGAATAGGAGCTTGTGCAGGCACTCACATTTGGAGAATCAGAAATGTAGGGTAGGAAATAACCCTCTTGTCCAGCTGTTTCACAGATGTTTGCTAAATAGCACAAATCATGCTTCTCTGTCCTCTAGCTGAAATTCCTTCTCCCTCTGGATAGCAGAGTTTTACCTGCTTTGTGATTTGGATTTCTATGCTAGGCATCCAATGTATGCTTAGATACCACAAAGAGTAGATCGATGCCTAGGTCTGGATACCACGGCACATCCCACTCATTAATGGGAACATTAAAAATAATAATAAAAAAGAAGGTAGAAATCAGTAAGATTTTTTCCTAAAGGGAAGCTTTTCTTTTTGAAAGGCACAGCGCACCTACAGGACACTTAAATCAGACAAGCCAAAAACCCACCAAAAAGAAGCACAAAACATGAAACAAAACAAAACGAAGCGCACCATCAAGACGTGCTGTGTTTTCTTTGATTTGAACATTTAAACATATAGTTTGGCATTCTGTATTGAACAGTATTGAGTTGTCTATGTTGTCCATTTCCAGCCCTTGGAAAACAGTCAGTTTTTCAAAGAAAAATGCCCCTTTTAAACCAATCCATCACTGAGAGGGTAAGCAATCAGAGAAACACATTCATTTCACTCTGTGAAGAATGCAGTCAATGCCGAGATTTACTGTTACCAAGTGCTAATTTTGCTCTATGGCGAGTGCGCGTTGCTTCTATTCAGGTACTCAAAAAACACTTTCCACAGGGGCCCTTTCTCCTTTCAGTGCATAGATTACACCAGCGTATTGCCCATGCTGAGACCGCTTATTTTTTACTACTATGCTTAATACATTTCATGTAGTTCAGGTCTCAAAAGTAATGTACAAACCATCTTTCAATTGCAGAAGAGAGGACGTGGGCTGCAAACTGAGGGGTAGAGTGGCCAACTGGCTGAGCTCGGCTCATACAACACAAGCAAACAGGCCTTTAGGACTCAGATAATTATCCAGAGAACTGTTACAACTCAAGGAGACCAATGCACAGGATCACACAACATGGAACGGGTCCTTACTTTTACAGAACTCATAGGATTTTCTCTTTTATTTTGCTTTGTTTACCTGAGACTTCTGTTATTTAGCTGTAAAGGGTAAGCACCTCGTAAACAACGTCTGGGTTGCAGGGCTGGCAGGTGACAGTATTCCACTGTTCCAGAATGGGATGCTAATGACAGTAGATAAGAGGGTGGGCACTGACAGACAGAGATCTTATAGCTTCTAAGCAATTGTTTTAAAACTGTTTCCAAGCAGCTTTAGTGCAGAAAAGCCACTCCACTGAGGTATCTTTCGCTTTGAGCTTTTTATATATTGGTTGCTTTCACTTCAAAATCACCGAGTACTTAATCATTACAATTGCAAAACTGAATGAGAAGGACAGTTTTTCCTTGCCCTCTATGTGCTGTGTAAGTACAGAGTTTATTTAACCTGCTTCCGCATCTTACATTGTTCTATCTGTGAATCATCTTTGCAGGCTCAAGACCTGTCTCCCTTAGATGTCAATGGAAGTGTGGGGGAAGGCTCCTGTTCTTAATGTTTTAATGTTCTTAATGTTCATAAAATGTCAAAATGTTTTGGCTAAAATCAGCAGCCTCAGCCTTGTGTTTAGCATTTGGTGGCATGCACTCCAGGAAGGCTCACTGCAACTGTCTGAAACAACACACACCTCACTCCTACTCTCTCATTAGACATTTTAACATTGAATTATGTGGTTGGCCACATGGGGCTGCTGACTCTAATCAGCACTGAACTATCATTTCCAAACAGTAAAAAAAAGTGGAGGAAAAGAAGTAATATCGAGGGAACTTTATTTGGAAACGCGAGCATTACACAATAAACGCAAATTGTGACTCTGCCATGGCCTCGCTGAATGAGTTCTGAAGTCTTAACAGCTCTTGTTGCATATCAACATCCTTATCCCCATCTGCAAAATAGCAGTAATATTTCCTTACTTCAGAGAAGTGCTATAAGGATTATTTGGTAACGTGTTTGTCCAGGGCTCAGAAAATTCTAAGCATTAGGCATCATAAATTATGTGCTAATTTCTCCAAAGATGCAGTAAAGCCTGAGTAAGTGCATTGTAGGAAATTCTCGCTGTGTGCTGTTGTAGTTGACTCTGAATAAGGTTATTTACATAATAGCATTACGTAATAAAAATCACAAAAATTACACAGCTTAGCGCCTTCTATTTAAACTACTACTTGTTATCTTTGCCAAACATGATGTTAATTATTAAGAAATCCAACTGCGTGTCAAGTAGCTGTCTCCACATTTAAACACCTTTTTAAAAACCTGTAAAAACTCCTTCCTGCTGTTTCTTACTTTCTGAGCTTTGGTGAGAGAATGTGTGCAGAACTCTCTATGCAGTTAAAGATGGATGGAAACTGGTGACTTAAACTGCCCAAGGGAATTTTTCCTACCTAAAGCTCCATCTCAGTGGACACTGAGCAGGGACCTGTGTCCCCTGTCATTAAGAAAGCATTTAAGCATGTGATTAACTTGCAGAATGTGCTCTCCCGCCAAGTGGACAAGGATAAATGCTATCTTGGAAAAGGAAAGTAAACAGACATCGTTCCTCGGCACTCAGTAGACATCTTGTTTGGATTCATGTAACACCTCAGCCAACCCTCACAGAGTTCTGAGTCTGTCAGTGGTGACCAATCTCATGCCACTGACCCTCCCAATGGCATCCCCCTTTGGCATTACGTAACTATTTTACAATAAGTGCAAAAGCAGCTAAAAAGCAGCCCCTCCCTTCCAAGCCCACACGATTTACAGATGATTTGAAGTCTTCTGAGATCATGTGCAAATGCTTTTCTGCATGCTGTCCAGAAAGCACACATGCTGTTCTGTATGAGGAGATTTATGATTTTACTGACGTTGAATACCCCACCACTTCTGGTCTGTGGCACAAAGCTCTTCCTTGGCAGAAGCAGACAGTCCTTAGGTGCTCTGTGAAGTCTGGGCATCGTACTTCCTGAAACTGTGGTTACGAAATGATTCCCTGCAATGAAATGGATCCACAAATGAAGTCTGCAGATGAAAAAAATATCTAGGAAACACCTGCCCTTGAAAAGGAGGAGCTGACAAATCACCATCTGAAACACGTTATGTGTTGGGAGATCAGAGTCTTATTCCTTTTTCCCCCCTCTCTCCCCTCTGGATCCAGTGGCTTTGTAAAGAGACGTGTATTTGTAAGTAAAGAGAAGAATTAAAAACTCTTATGTCACAGTTAAGGCGTTAAACTGGGTTATGTTATGGAAAGGATCACTCTTACTTCATGCTGGCTAACATCACATGGTGCCACATGTTCAAATAAACACATACATGTTCTGTCTGGCTTCAGATGCCTAAGAAACGGCAAGATAATTCCATTCACTCTTTATTAGGTCAAATGGAAATCCTTCTCTTGTTTGTATTATAATGCATAATGGAGCTGCTTGAGAGATGGAGTTTATACTATATTCAGATCCAGTGGAAGTCAGCAGACTTCTTTCATCAAACATGAATTTAGCAGTCTGCATTATGGCCTGTTTTTGCTGTGTTTCAAAACCTACTGGTAGGACGGCCTTTCTGCCTTTAAACAGAGGCATATTTTTAAATAGCTACAAGAGGAATCCCTGCCCTCACTGTACCTTGTGCTGTTGACTTTCACTACAGGTTTGTACAGCTCTGGGATTTTTCTCTCAATCATGGGCCTAAGGTTCTCCTTCAGCTTCCCATAGTTCTTTTTGAGTTCTTGCTGATATTCCCGCTGGTCAGCAGTAATAAGGTGCTTGTTCTTATTCACTGCTTCACCGCACCTAGACAAAAGGAAAGAAAGGAAGGCACAAAATGTATTACCTCATTCTGCTCAACTCATTCACTTTGTGTTTGGTCTCTGTAAACATTCTGAAAGTATTAATGAACGTCAGTGGGTGCCATTTGTTTTCATCGTGGAGGAATTCAGTGCCACACCTTTGCTTCATATGCACTTCCACGTCAGATGCCATTCTGTCACAGTGCCCCTCTGCTGACAGCTGTCATGTGGGAAGAGAATGTAATGGAGTATTGGTGGGAAGGTTCAACCTCTCCTGCCGTACTACCAACATCTGCCTCTGTCGTGGTGGGCCAACACCATAACATAGCAGGCATTAATTTTGGAGTAGACCTCATGCATATTAATATATAAAACAAAACCAGCACGTAATGAAATCAAGGCATTAGTCTTGTGTTGAATCTCAGTGAAATATCAAAAGATAAAATGAATGCTGATTCTTAGTTTTCTACATAATTCTTTTGAAATCTTAAAATTTACTCTCATTTGGTAGGCAAAGTCCAACAAGGCACTGTTTACAAAGCAGAGATAATAAGTCTGGACCAATAACCCTGAAGTACAAGATGCCTAGATTTGCGGTAGTAGCCTGTACAATCCATTACGCTGCCATATCACTGTTGCATTACTGCCGTTACTGACATTAACGATGCCATTCCATATTTAAATTTGGTTTTACTAACCTCATTATAAACTCTTTGAAGCACAACCTCAGTTTGTTGTGATGTCGGTAAAGTTTGGGGTCTGCTGGAATTTCGGCCAGGAACACTTGTGCTACCTCTAGTGGTCCCTTACAGGAACAACAAAAGAAAATGTCAGAAAAGACTGAAAATAGACCACAAGCTTGGTCATTTCATGAACCAAGAGAAGAAAACTATGCACAGTCACCATAACAGGATGCTTTTCCTTTTTTTATCTCTTAATTTACCTTTGGCTGACAGTTTTTGCACATCGTATTTTATCCTTCCCTGCTTTTATTTTTCCTCCACAAAGAAGAACCAATTCTACTCTTCAGAGAAGAGCTAGGGTAGATCTACTGCCAAAGCCAATGTGTGGTATTACTTGATCTCAAGGGAGTCAGGAATAAGCAGGGCAGAAAGGGGCCTCTCACTTTGAAACTTAGAACATGTTACTTCATTCTGGGGGCTTCGCTGACGAACAATCTGGAGAAACCAAGAGGATTTAGGCTTTCAGCAAAGAAACCAACTCTGTAAAAAGGTGGACAACCCCAAGGGGGTGGGAAGGACACTAGTCTCTTTGGTTTCGTGAAGCTCTGCAAACTGTGAATGATGACTGCAGGCAGAGTTATTATTTTTGCTCCCTGAGGATGCACCTGGAGTGAACAAAATAGCTGAGATGGGTAGTGTGCTAGGAATGGAAAACCCTTGGATGAAATCACAAGGCTTATTTGAGTATTGGCATGTACAACCAAGATAGCATTTCATCAAGCACCACCACCAAAAGAAATACTCCTACCTCTGCTTCACTTCACCTCTACTTGACACACTCACAAAGCAAACCTGATGGAGGAGCTGTGTTAACTGAGAACTGCTTCAGCAATATTGGGAAAAAAAAGGACTCGGTATCAAAGGATAAAGTTTAAATTGGCATTGTGACTAAATGTGTCTGACTAGAAGTACTTCTCCCTGTGCAAGAGATGAGTGCAAAAAAAGCACAAGCAGAAAAGTGTGCAGAAAATCATCATGTGGCTCATTTGGATTCTTTACCTGATTTACAGTGGCTCCAACTGAGCCCTGCAAAACCATCTGTAGCATTTTAGCATCTGGTGGCTCTTGGTTCGTAGCTGCAGTCAGTTCTTGTGTTTTTTTCCACATATCTTCAATAGCAACTTCAATTGGTGTTAAAACGAACTATTGGAAGTGGAAGAAGAGATGATTCATTACCTGAACCAGTTGCATAATTGACCTGTTCTAAACCTGGCATTAAAAAAATAACTGCCCCATGTGATAAGAGTAGTTGTGAAGCCTGGGAAGACTGTTCAGTCTAAATGCTGTCTTGATAAATGCCACATCTGATTCAGAGCTTATTGGCATCTTATCGCTTGCAAGAACAGGATTTGGATGAGATTCTTCCTTTGCATATACTTGTTATTATTCTAAGCTGCTGACTTGACTTGATGTCTGAAAGGGCTTTTCACTTCCTACTGTAATAAAGCTGCTGTGTCTCTATTGCAGCTCTAGGCCCAGTTTAGTTCTTTGTACATTATAACACAGTACAGCCCTAAATGGAGCTCCGTGTATCCTTCTGCGCAGCATATGAGAAGTCAAAAGAAGAATTTAAATACTCAGCCTTTTTTTCCCCACACCTAAGTACCCGTCTTACATTTGTCCACCCATTCTATGCCATTCCTGTTTATGAGAATAATGTCTGAAAAATTCAGCTATTTTTTTTCTTTTCTAGCACAGAACTTCAAAACCTTCCCCCTCAGACTCCTTCAACCACCAAGAAAGTAGATTTGTCCTCAAAACCCAATTACCTCTTCTTTTTGGATGATACTTATTCTAGTTTTGATGTAGGGGAAAGCATGCATCGTGGTCAAAATGGTGTTTCTCTTGTATTGCTCGCTAAGTTCTCCTCTAGGGCGCCCATCCATGGTGAAAGGCGTAGTGTACATGAACCGACAGAGGTTGAAGTTCTTTTCAAAGTAAGTTACCCTGTCTTTCATCTCATATTCGTCAAAATATGGCTCCACAAAAGTAATCTGTATGTATGCCTGAGAGAAAAGGGAAGAACCATTACAGTACTTTACTGTGAAAGAAGTGTAATGGAATGGTACACAATATAGATCTCACTTAGCCAAGCATGGTCTGGAAGAGCACAGAGCTACAAATCCTGCTTTCCTTCAACGCTGACAAAACTTACCTCCGGAGAGGGCACAACGTAACTCTGGGGGATCAAAGCATCTAATTTCTACCCACAGTGACTAGCTACCACTGCATGGCTATAACCCGCCTTAATGTTTCAGTGTGAGAGCTTCAAGGAGATCCCTCTCCTCTGTGATGAAGCACTCAACTCTGTAAGTAGTACTCTTCTTACCTTATTGGGATCCAGCTTGCTTTTGTCAACAGGAGCAGAGTCTTTAATCACTTCCACACTATCTTCTCCAAAGCATTGGCCATAAAATCCCTGGAAAGGAAACAGAATTATCCTAGAATGTTTTTAGTCCTTAATACACTGCTAGTGACTTGCATGCCTCTAAAAGAAAGGAGCAGCCTGATGATTTCTGAGTTCTGTATGGCAAATATGTTTCATGAAACACAGCTGACCAGGGTTTATCTTACCGACAAAGCTCAGTTTGAGTTACTCATGAAAAAAAACAATAAAGCTCCAGCTAAAGAGAGAAGAAGAAAACACTGCAGTTCCATTGAAGAGCTGAAAAGGTACCAAAGCAATTATCTGGCCTGCTTAGATCAAATCATTCAATGTACTACAAACTGAAGGACTGAGGTCCTCACTTTCATCATTCTGCTGTAAAAAAGGGCTGCAACTGAAAGAGAAAGGACATAAACAAAGGAAATAAGCTATGGTATAAATTATGCTTTGTGATTGGATTTTATACAGCAGTAATACTATTAGAGCTCTGTGTGTTCTTTAGAAAGGATGGTGTAGCACAGGAGATAATATCACCGTGTTTTTTTCTTTACCTCTAATCTGTGAGAAATCTCAGGAAGTTTGGTAATTGCAGGCTCCTTGTAAACAAATTCCTGTTCATCTAAGTCACCAAATTTGGATCCATAGAAGCCAACACGGAAGTAAGTTCCAAACATTCGCTTTTGGCCCTAATAGATACAGAAAAAGAGGAAAATCATAGTTACTTGTTTTTTGATGTCAATGGAGTATCACTTGGTTGCACTCCTTCCCCAATTCCATATATAGAAAACATACTAATTTTACATCTTCCCATATTCCAGAGGCCTATTTAGGTTTATGCATCTTCAGTACCAGTGAATTAGAAGCATATATCCTTTAAAGAAAAAAATACAATTTAAGAGGACATTTGACTGCCATCTAACTTAAGATTTAGGCTGACCATGACATGACTTTTTCAAAATAACATTCATAATATCTTTTAATTCCGTTCTATTTAACAAAATTCAATTCTGCAAGGAGCAGAAGTTGATACGAACATGAACTGACTGGGTTCAGTAGCAAAACACTTCTGGAGAAAAATAACTACAGGAGCAGCTTAAGAACTGAGAAGTCAGGCAGGCTTTTGTCTTTCCTCTGTTTTGTAGCTAATACTAACAGCCAGTGGATAAGAAGGTTGTTTTTCTCAAATAAATGTGGTCAGGTTGAATGAAGTCTTATTCTAAGTTTGACCTATTCAGCTGTTTTTTCACAACTCTAAAACAATTTTATATTCGCTTCTTTTTCTGGCAAGGAGAATAGAGCCTCTTTCACTACAGAGTACTCTTTATAGGTAGGACAAAGCAGATGGAAGCTTCTGTTAGAAAAGAAAACTGACCTATTTCTCACCAGTCTTCATTTTACTATCATCAATCATAACCAAATATTGCAGCCTAGCAACATCTTGCTAGTGCTGCCTTGCCTCACAAGTACCTTATTAATAATGCTGTCAAACGCCTTCTGCAGCTTGCTATGCGTCAAGGTGAGCTTCCTGAAGTCTCGATGTGCTTCCAGTATGGGGATGACAATTTTGTACACTTCATTCACAGTTTCATACAATCCTCCCTTGGTTTAAAATAAATAAATAAAGAGAGAGAGAAGAAACAACATAGAAAACAAGAAATGAATCCTCATGATCTCTGAAAAGAAGCTGGATCTCCATTAATAGCCTTCTGAAAGGGGGATTTATGGGACTCATCTTTCAATCTATTATGTCACTTGCTTTAGCATTCTAAGATCTGCTAACTGTAAAAGAGTAGTTCTGAAAGTAGCTGTGAACAGAAAACTAGATTTAATTTGGATCTCTGCTCTGTTGGGCTCTCAGCACAAAATTCCTGTGTAAAGCACGTGGATTCTGGTTAGTGGCCTGAAGAGTTTGAAACCCAGATGAGAAAGGAAAGGGTTTATTCTGCATGTATGATTTTGCTGAGACCAGAAAGCAACAAAACCTGCATCTGGACAAAAGGAGCCAAAATGGTTTCTTCAGAGATGCGAAATATATGTTTTTTTAGCACTGCAATGATATGATGAGGAAGCTGAGTATTAATGCCATGACTATCTGCATAGTAAGTCCAAATTATGAGACCAATGGTTGTGCAGTGTGAAAGCATAGGAGCAACTGTTGCATGCCTCATAAAATCTGCATTTTAAGCAAGAGTTTTATTCTAAAATGTACCATCCCATGAAAACACCAGCCAGAAAGCTTTGCTGGGACAGTCACTTTCTACTGATGCTGTCTGTAGTCCTCGCAGTAGGAGATGGGTACATGGCTGAGCTAGGCTATTTGTAAAGTGTACTTAGTCAACCTGGCTGAGGCAGGGCTGGGTCAACCAAAAATGTGTCCCTGCACCTGCTGTCTACCAACAGGGCAGATTCACAGAGCCTGGCTGAGCACTAAACTTTCACTTCCTTCTGTGCAGGAAAGCCACCTGGCACAGCCTCTCTACATCCCCTCACGCTTTTGCTCTCACTCACCGTGTTGAAGAGTTCTGCTGCTTGTTCTAGTAACCCCACCAGGCCACTTTCTGAGAAGTACCTCCCAGAACATATACCATCTTCATCCGGAGACAAAACATCATCTGAAACAGCAGATTCCTCCAGCACATTGGATGAAATGTTCTAAAACAAATCAGAGCAGAGAAATCAGGAACCCAGACCAACAGTCTACAGTAAAGAGCCAGGCAGAAACAGTTCCAACATACCTAAATGACAGAAAGAAGAATGAGATGGAAGCGCAGCCAGAGGGAACACAGTTAAATCTTACTTAGAAGCAAATCTAACACCATAAATCTTTGCAGATGGCAGATCAGGAGTTTTGTTTCAAGAATCCTAAGTTTTTTTTCCTTGCCTCAGGATTAAAAGGTGAACTCCTGTGGATCACCAGCTGACCTCCTTCAGGTGGGTAGGATTCTCTGGAATGCTGGAATGCACCAAATCTCCTATGCCACAGGGATAACTGGAAGCCATATCTTTTCAGTCTCTTGTACCTCAGAGGTGAAAAATTTCAAGCTGCACCTCAGGCCTTCTTTTTGCTTTTAGAAGAACCCAAATTCTCAGGTTGTTAATTCTGCAGCTTTTAGAAACAAAGAAGTACAACATGGACAGTGCTACTCTAAAAACTGAATTTCCTGAATGCTAAGGTTTGATTTGCTAGTACTTAAAAGCAGTGTCATGGTGTCTCTCTTCAGTAGAAATTACAATGAAAATCTGAGTGCAAGATAGATAACAGCTGGCTAGATATCTAATTCACAGAAGACATCTTTATAAAATGGCTGAGAGTCTGAAGGCTGTTACTATTGATCACATTTCAGATAAAGAATTGGCACCACACAGCACTAGCAAAACAGAGCTTCTCCCTGTGGCTTTTGCAGGTGTATTTATTTTTCTATGAGTGAAATTTACTGCAGCCACATCGCCATCACCGTGTCTGTTCTGAACACCATGTTAGCTCCTCTGCAATAATCAGCACGTAGTCAGGACAGCATTCACAGGAATGAGAATACGTCTGCATTTCAGACAGAGAGAAAATGACAGCACCTTTCAGTGTACCCACGGCTGTCATTTTTCAGCTACCAGTCCTACTGAAGAAAGTAACATTAAACACAGTTTACATACCTGGCACATATTAGGGCAACTCATACAACCCATGCTGCAGCCAAACTTCCTTGAATTTTTAAGAAAGGGAGAAAAGAAGACCTGGGGGCACAGGCTGGTGAGCCTCACCTCTGTGCCTGGGAAGATCACAGAGCAGATCCTCCTAGGAGCTCTGTTAAGGCACATACAAGACAAAGAGGTGATTCAAGACAGCCAGCATGGTTTTACCAAGAGCAGATCTTGCCTGACCAATATGGTGTCCTTCTATGATGGAGAGACGGCTTCAGTGGGCAGGGGAAGGGCGATGGATGTCATCTACCTGGACTTCTGCAAAGCCTTTGACACGGTCCCTCACCACATCCTTCTCTCTAAATTGGAGAGGTGTGGATTTGAAGGATGGACTGTACAATGGATTAGGAACTGGCTGGCTGGATGCAGCCAAAGTGCTGTGATTAATGGTTCTGTGTCAGACTGGAGGCTGGTCACAAGCAGTGTCCCTCAGGGGTCAGACTTGGGACCGGTGCTCTTCAACATCTTCATCAATGACGCAAACAGTGGCATCAAGTGCACCCTCAGCAAGTTTGCGGATGATACCAAGCTCAGTGGTGCTGTCAATACATTAGAAGGAAGGGAAGCCATCCAGAGGGACCTGGACAGGCTGGAGAAGTGGGCCCTTGTTAACCTTAATGAGGTTCAACAAGGCCGAGTGCAGGGTGTTGCATTTGGGTCAGGGCATTCATACAAACTGGGGGAAGTTCTCCTTGAGAGCAGCCCTGTGGAGAGGGACCTGGGGTCCTGGTGGACAAGAAGCTGGATATGAGTCAGCAGTGCATGCTTGCAGCCCAGAAGGCCAGCTGTGTTCTGGACTACATTAAAAAAAAGGTGGCCAGCAGTAAGAGGGAGGTGATTGTCCCCCTCTACTCAGCTCTTGTGAGGCCCCATCTGGAGTACTGCACCCAGGCCTGGGGTCCCCAGTACAGGAAGGACGTGGAGTTCTTGGAGCAGGTCCAGAGGAGGGCCACTAAGATGATCACAGGGTTGGAGCACCTCTGCAATAAGAAAAGGCTGAGGGAACTGGGCTAGTTTAGCTTGAAGAGAAGGCTCTGGGGAGACCTTATTGTGGCCTTCCAATTTTTGAAGAGCACATATAAACAGGAGGGGGAATGCCTGTTTACGAGGGTGAATAGCGATAGGACAAGGGGGAATAGTTTTAAACTAAGACAGGGGAGGTTTAGGTTAGAGATTAGGAGAAAAATTTTCACACAGAGGGTGGTGGCACACTGGAACAGGTTGTCCAAGGAGGCTGTGGATACCCCATCCCTGGGGGCATTCAAGGCCAGGCTGGATGTGGCTCTGAGCAGCCTGGTCTGGTGGTTACCACTAGGGTTATTTTCACAAAGTGGCATACAGCATTTTATGACTTTTTTGCTTATTTTCTTTAGCAATGGGAAAAGTGTCAGGAAGAGTGGTTTATTTGTGAGAGGAAACCTAGAAAATCACCGGCATAATTCTTTATCTTTAAATCTATAATAACCAGTATCGGGAATGTATTTCCATGTTTTTTTCAGTCCACATGCTGTAGTAGGAAAGCATCTCCGTGACATCTTTCTGGGGCTAGTATGATCTTTTGCAGGAGTGGCCATACCCCATTCACTTTTTTCCATCAACCATATATAATACTTCAACATGAAATAATTCTCTAAGTCTCCTCTATGATAAAAGCAATTTACAAATTACCAAATATATCATCTGTAACTATTTTGAACAACATGGACCTATTTTACTTTGAGTAAAAGAGACGCTTGTGATAATTCAAGAGGCTTGACCGGTTGTCGCCAGACCTCATGGTAAAGTGAGATGTAGCAAGTAGCCTGCAACTTTGATCCTCAGAACACCATGGCTGATCAGCCTACTGCCAGGTGTAGGCTAATGAGCTTTGCATCTTCACAGATAGATAGACGCACACGTACTAAGACCTTGGCTGTGGTAATGTAAATTTCCTTTAAAGCCAATCCATATTCTCTTTAAGTCATTGTCCTCACTTGTAAAGGGGATTCATTGTGAACACAAACTGCCAGTCTCCAAAGAAAATTTTCTGATTGCAGAGATGAGAGCATATGCAGTTTTGCCTGGCACAGTACATGCTAAAGCATTACCTTACAGTCAGTTTTGAGGGTGCTAATGAAATAACTGCAAAAGACCTCGGTAAACTCATTTAACCTTTTGCTGCACCACTTTACTCGTTTACAAAAATGAACTGACGCTTCTGCTCATTCAGAACAGTACTTGACATTAATTATAGAAAACCAAATGCACATCACCAATACTAGTTAATGTCATAGTGAAGCTAAATGAAATGAACCCAGAAAGAATCAGTGAGATCTGGAGCTCCAGGGAAAGCTGAGGAAACCTGAGTGATATTCTTTTTCAAAGACATCATCTGAATGATCAAATCTATTTGTAAAGAAGAGGATATCTTCTCTTGAACAGCTTTGTAAAAATGCCGTTATTACAGTTAAGTGCTGTTATTGAGCAAACTGAAGCTCAAAATTATGCTGTCAGATAAAATGTTTTGTAATTGAGTTTCTGGTCATTAAGGCATTTGACTACCTCTCTCCTATGGAGCAACTTTTCCTATAGCAAGCATGTATACACACAAGCATTTTGACCAGAGAGATTGATTTGTCTAAAATGCTCTTAAACTTCTAAGATTTAACATGTTTGGTGCCTTGTAAAATAGGCTTCACTTCTCTAAAATAATTAGAACCATACTTATTTGTGGAAACCTGCTCAATCTGGGAGCAATGAAAGGGGGAAGGAATCAAATTAGAATCAAATGTGTGTTTGTGTGTGTGTGTGATTACATTTATGATAATTCCTTTCCTAAGGAATTCCACCCATATCCAGATGATGATTGTACAAAACAAGCAGTGAGAAAAGAAGAAAATAGAATTGGTGAATTTAAGCTTGAAGTTAGGAAGTATGCAAAACTGGTAAGAGAAACAAAAGAACAAGGAATGCCTGAGTATGAATCCATGGCCAGAAGGTTAGCCTGTACAAAAAAAAGATTACATACAGCTAGTTTATCAGTAAAGGAATTGTGAAAGAATTATGCTAGACCATGACCTGACTGCTACGGTGGAATTGTGAATATTTCTCATCACACTAAACTCAATGCAAAATTCCAAGTGGTCCAATAACATTCACATCCACTATTCTGAAGCGAAAAAAAACCACTTGTGTTGTGGTTATATCAAGGGATGATGAATGCATTACTGATGTTAGCCCTTTCTGAACCACCTGGACCATAAAATGTGCCTCTCAACACTCTCTGAATGAGCTAAGCAAAAGGGTATTCTGGCAAATAATACTGAGTCACTGTATGTTTTGGAAAATTGGAGAAGTACCAGAGCTGGAAAATTCCTTAGGGAACTAAGTTTTTTCAAAAGTATACAAGATAAGCAGCAAGTCGTAGGTTTATCAGTCGCATTCCAGGCAAAATAATGGAAATACTGATATAAAATTTTAATAAAGAAAAAAATCAAAGACATTGTAATTAATCTGAATCAACACCAGGCTATAGAAACTCAGGCTCTATTTTTAAAAAGACTACAGTCAGATGACATCAACAATGCCCAAACAATAAATGTCTACATGATGTGTAAGTGGTGCACAATTTCTATTCATTGCTTAGAATGACTACAAATCATTGCAGCAAACACTGTAAATAAAAAGTAGTCTTAGAAGGGATCAACAGTTTTAGACAACAATAATAAAAGAAGAATTATCAACACATGGGAATATTTTAAGTGTGTAGCCAATTCTATTTTTTGCGTGAAAAAAAAAGGAACAAATTCACTACATTTGCACATAAAATAAGTTCGGCTAAGAATGAGCAAAACTGCATAATCTGATAAGCTAGGTGTGAAAGAATATCTGCTTTTCAAACTATTTCTTAAAGCAGATAACTATATTATAACCCACAGGGTGTAGAAAACCAAGAGGGGAAACAAACAAACAAACAGAAAATAAACCAAGAAATCTCTCTGGAAAAGGCTGATGTATCACTAAGTAATGAGCTCAACGAGGCCAAAGGAAAAAGCGGGGCCTTTGAAGCTATAAACTGAAAGGTACTTCCTAGAGTTGAAGATCTTATGGGACATTTTTATTGTGCATAAACTATCACATGATTGTGCCATTTACTACTGAGAAGGATGTTGCTTAGTAACTGGAGGACACTCAAAGGACTGGAGTATGTGCTTAAAAAAACAGAATAGCTCCTATTACTTAGCTCATCAGAAAGAAGGTTGAAAGATGAATCTATCACAATTATTAAGTAACAACCATAGGAAAAGATATACAATAACAGAGGGTTTTTATTTGCCAAATAAGAGATTACAGCATCCAAAGGCTGCAGACAGAAGCTACAGACAGCTAGATACTAAAGTTTCCATCAGTGAGTGTAATAAATAATCAGAATGAAGTATTGAAAGTGGTGATAGATTCTCTGTCATCGTAACTTTTCGTACCCTTATGTTCAATCCTACTCAGCCTGACGCAAGAAGAAATACATACACTGTGATAGGTCATCCTAGTCTATCAGAGCTTTGGATTCTCTTCTTACCTGAAAGCTGACGCTGCCCACTGGGAGATAGCTGCGATCTTCAAGCATGCTGAGGTACTCTGCCACCAGTGCAGCAGCATGGACAAGGCACATAGCTGCTTCTGTGTAGCACTTCCTTTTGGTGTGCTTCTCTGCCATGTTCTGCAGCCAAGTCAGTCTCAGGTCGGGTGATGTCTGGTACCCTTTGGCAATTCTAACAACACAGGGGAGACAGGAGATGTGAATGACTTCTCAATAACAGAAAGGATCTCTACAGTTCTCCACACAGGCTGAATGGAAGCAGACACCTCTGTCTTTATTCTGTATGTAGCATTCACTAAGCACATGGTAAAAGAAGAAGCTAGGGAAGGGGAGCTAGGAAACAGTGGAGCTATGAGGAAGTAAAAATGCTGAACCCAAGACCCTTCAACGCTCATTAGTTCCTGACTTCCATCCTTGCCCAAGCCTACGCACACCAGTGACCTCCCAATGGCTCCACTCCCACCTGGGCCCCTTGTGAGAGGTCAGCTGTGCTGAAGTGGGAACATAAAGAACAGCTGGAGTGTTTGTCCACTACTTGTTCCCTGTCCCATACACAGTTCCTGTGCTTAATTCACTGCAGAATTTCCTCACTAGCAGTTCTAAATGATTCACCTGTACATAAGATCCATGAGCATTTCTGGGTCTTCCTGAAATTCTCTCATTTTCACTGTGTCTGACAGGATGCTGTTCAGATTACACAGCAGCTCCTCTACCTGCAGTAATACAAAGATCAACATGCATTTCTCAGGCACTTATTTCTTCTCTTCTAGAAAAGTACCAGTCCCTGCAACAGATGATATGTTATAGAAACTTAGTCCCTCTTACTGAAGGAAATGGCAGGATGCTGAATTGCTACTAGGTATATTTTTCCAACTCTATTCAATGCAGCAAACACTGCTGACATAGCAAATTTTACTCATTTTCATGAATCAAAATGAGCTAGATACACCTTTAATCAGTTTATTTCTGAATGAAAAAAAGCCAACAACAACGAACCAAAACCAAGAATAAAACAAACAAACAAAACAAACAAACAAACAAAACCAATAAGACTATATGCTAATTTAGTTCTTCCTGATAACAACTCAGATGCTTTTGTAAGTCTTCAGCAAAAACTGAATTTCAGCAAAGCACCTGGCAGTTGTCTGAACTATTTTTCATTACTGCCACTGCTGCCTTATAAACTGGAAAGAGGGGAGATGTTTCCACAGTGCTACTTGCTGGGAAACATACTTAAATTCCACCCTGGGAAATTCTTACGGTGTGCAGTTCCTGCTGGGGTCTAGGAGAAAGCTGTCTACAAAGCTAAGAGATAACCCTTCTCTAAGATGAATCAAATGGTACAGAATTGGGTCTTCCATTTCTGCTTATTGTTGCATAAGACATAAGCTCAGACAATACCTCCTGGATCGTTACTTTCATTCTTGCATAAGACTGAGATTCTAGGACTTGCTCCAAGCACATTCCTATGTGAAAGTTCTAACACAAACCACAGATGTTACAAAAGATTTGACCTGAATGGGAAACGGAGTTGCCTGCATGTCCACATCTTCCTCTGCATAGGCCAGGATAGTTCGTAAAGATCGTCGCAGGAATTCCTCATTAAACTCAGGTGATTTGCCAACCAAAGAAGCTAGTGACATGGTCACCTGCATCTTCACTCTTGCAAAGTTCTTTCATAAGAAGGAAGAAAAACAAACAAAATTAGGGATGATACATCATGCATGTCATATCAGTTCACATATCTCTGTCTCCTGCATAAACCAAATCCACTTTCACCTGCTCACCCTGTGTGAGTTAATAATGCTGCACATGTGAACAAGAATCAGCAGATCTGGACTCTGACATGTCAGTGCTTTGAGGCAAGAATATGCTTGCTTGAGACTAGAGGAAGTGAGTTCCCTCTTTTCACCTCAGGACAGGCCAGTAAGCATATAGATTAGGCCACTCAGAGAGAATGAGAGGCAGCAGGACTACATAAACATTCTGGGAACAAGTCTATAAAGCAAATGGCCTCCAAGGACTTCATCTGGTGATGCACCATACCTTGATGGTATCAGTGCTGCAAAGGCATGTTCCCCTACTGCACATCCACCACTTCTTACATAGTAAAGGATCTTAAAGTGAAAACTAGGGAGAAAATGGTGCTAATGAATGTCCTTACATGCTAAGACATTAGGAATCTACACAAATAAAATAACTGTTTTGCTCTGTGTGTGTGGGTAAAATCAGGGCCTAGTTTATAGTTCTTGACATGAAATGGAAAGTGAAAAAATTGCATTAATAACAACATACAGTTATTCTGCTAAGGCTTTAATTGCATTAGAATAGAAGCCTAGCAATGTTCCGTTTTAAAACATATTTATAGATACTGCAGGAAAAAAAATAAATAAATCACATCTTCCTAAACAAGACGTTAAACAGTAATTAAAGCAATTTCTCTTCTGTACTTCTCACACCACTTCCAGTTCAAGTGTGCAAAGCAGCACAACATATTGACCTGCAGATGCTTCCTGTTTGTTACCACAGTTTCAGTTTCTGTTTCAGTTGGTCATGAAACAGTTGGCATAAAACACTCTGGAGTTCTCAAAATCTTACACTGGTAGAGCTGAAGCTGTATCTCATGAGGAGATAAAGAGTGGCACAGGCTTGAGTCCGTGTAATATCTATGCTGCTGCTGCAGTGATGGAGAACTCTTTGACAGAGGTCAGCACACTGTTCCACTTCCTCTTCAAACAGGAAATCTCCAAACTAAGGGAAACGGAGAAGATACCATTCAGTACTACCATTTCTGGCCATTAAATGAGCTTACTGCATGAAAATCACAGGGTTCAGACAAAGACTAAAATCTACACAAATAACATTTTATACCCTTAATATGGGCATCTGATTTCTGTGCCCCTATAGACTCAATTTCCAAGCTATTCTAAAGAGAAGAAGGGTTTGAAAATAGTCCTTGTGTCTGAAAGAAGAGCAATAGAAAGAGAGAGAACAAAAAATTTCTCACAGTGTCCCACAATGCCTTCAGGAGTTTTTTTAAAAGATAAATAACTGCAAAATTCTTAAAAAGCAGGAAGAGTTGCTATTTTCAGAATATATAACAGTTGATGAACCATGCAAATATTTCCTTGTGCATAAGGAGCAATTACTGGCTTTTTGCATCAACGTCCTACCCCTCCCCAGCCCTCCAGCATGTTCTTCCTCCTACGGTGTGCCACAAAAATTCTGTTGCCCAGCATTCACGACAGACCCTCTTTTAAAGACCGTCCCCATGCAACTAGCAGACAATAAATCCTGGGAGCAGAATGTCTACCCCAAAAGACTGACACTGTACACAGAAGCGCTGCACCAGTATTGTATGTGCACAGGTTGGATTGATAAAAGGTGTGTGAGAAGAGCACTGGGTTATTTTCCATTTGCAGCCCTATTTGCTGGCCCTTGACCTTCTTCACTCAATTATCTCACTGTTTTATGCCTAACTTATATTACAAACCTGCTGGCATAGGGTTCTGTCATTTTCATTTGTTTGTAAAATAACATGTATATACCTAAGGTGTAATATAAATACATTGCAATGATTGCTTCATAAAATGAAGCACTGAGTCAGCTTAATTGTACGATCTATTTCAATAAGAGTAATAATTGCTTCACAAAATTTATTATTTTAATTGGAAGTTAGCTTCCAAAGATAAAGTACAATGAAAACATAATTATGAGTTTCCTAACTACTCTGATATCTACCCTGTAATTAGGCATTGTCAGACAATCTGCATTTAACAGCAAACAGGCTTTAATTGGACAGGAGTATCCCATTTGTTATTTGCATTTTGGAATAGCTTAGGTGAAAAAAACATCTCACTGACTTTTCTTTTGTGGAAGTAATATTCTTTATAGGAGAATGGCTTTTTCCCAGATTTTAAATTGGAAACCGGTCTTGCTTATATAGTGAATCAGATATTTCTTTATGGTATCTGCACATTCCCTGGAGTTAAGATACCTAATTAAAATCAGAATGTATTTGAATTAATTAGTTGTATTTTATTTTTTTTTTTTTTTTACCCTTTTTATTCATAACTCTTCTGTATTTAAGAGTAAATTTCTAAAACTCACAACCAGAAAGTTGTTCTGATTCAGTCATTCCACCTTATGCGGTCAGTGAGATAATCTTACCACAGCTGGAGAAATCCGTGAGAGTCCCTCCAACTAGGTGTTAGTATTTACATCTGTTAAACACACTTAAGAAATGCCATGGGAAAAATGGTGATTACCTACAGCTCTCCTACAGAAATACTGCTCTAACAACTTGACTGGAAGCATAGAAACAGAAGCATATCAAAAGCATACCTTAGCAATGAGTGCTCTGAGTGTGGCAAAGCAGTGAGTCAGGTAAGTGGTGCTCTGATCACAGCCAAGAGAATTTACCAGGACCTTCAAAACTCCTCCCAAAAGATTGTCTCTGCACTCTGCTGCAAAGCTTGCCTACACATGAAGGAGAAAAACAACAGTAACTGTATGAGGTAACTCACCAGTGAACCTGCACATAGGAATTGGTTGTTCTGCTCTACCATTTACAAGATGCATCCAATAGTTTGGAGAGTACAGGTTGTTGGGTTTTGTTTGTTTTCATTTGCAAACTTCTACCACAACGGGAACTCAAAACAGTTCTGAAGTGAACACGATGATGGGAAAATGTTCCCAACATTTTTCAGTTTTTGTAGGCTCTTCAGTGTACTTCTGAAGTCAGCGTTTGCAGTGACTCCTACAGCACTGCCTGTTTTGTGTTTAATCTTTCATGCACCTTGCATTGGGAAGTGACTCTGTGGTGGCCATGCACCACTTTTTTCTCTCATGCATTTCTGGGTATACTGGCTAGACAAGCACATTGGTATGTTCTGGTCAAATCTACAACCTGGACAGAAGAGATGCAAGTTGCAGTAATGGGTGCCATGTAAAAGCCATACCCAGTACTACAAGGATCTAATAGCTGAACGCTTATCAACTGGTAGTTGTCTCTTAATTATGTATTAATACAGGTTGCTACAACAGTCTGATTCCAATACCTATGAATTTGGAGTGTCTTTCCTAAGCCAGGAGACCTTGTCTCAGCACAGTCAACTGTTACAGTTCTACTGATGTCAAAGAACCTGTGAAATTTTGCTGCATTTGACTCCTACAAGTTACATTCTTTACACTGCTATAGGGGGCCACATCTCTTTTCAGAAGGACTCCATGCAGGAGGAAGATCTTTCCTTGCATTAAGTACTCTGAAAGTCAAGGTTAAATGACTTTTGTCTTGCAGGATCACTCAAAGTATGATCTAAGGCTGCCTATCAACCTAGTTCCAAACTACTACTGTCTTAAGATACATTGCTAACATAAATGAAGACTTTTCTTCACTTATCCTCTCCAAACTCCACTATCAAGGTAAGACAGTTGAAATGGCTTTTAAACACATCTGTAGAGGATAAGGAGTGAGATTTGCCTTTAATTCACAGTAGCATGCCCTAACAGTAGAAAGTGCTTGTGACAACAGTGTAAGGCAGTAATTTTGTCTTTAGGTTCATTAATCCTTGCCTTCTTCCCTTCACCACTACAAGACTTTATACAAGCTTACAGTACATCTTTAATTAAAACAATTTGCACTGCCTAAGATACAAAAGGCTTGCTTCCACTGCCTTCCGAAAAAGCAGAAACCAATACCAAGCCAGCTCTACAGTTTCCCACCTGGATGATGTTCTCCTGCATGTCAAGAATAATCAGGTTAGCTTCAGTTGCCAGGTTTCCACTGATGAGAGCTTCTTGGTCTAGCTCTGCTTTTGTCCTACAGAAGAGAGTTCTAATTAAAGCAAGAAGGGAGTTCCACAGGTGGTGGATGACCTACTGTCGAAACAAAAGCAAAATACAAATGCTGAATAATCCATCAAGAGCAAACAATGACAACCGTGTTCAGAGGCGTTTCTGAAGAATCAAACCAGGAGAGCTGATACTGATCTTTTTCCTAAACCACTCAGAAAAGAACCACTGAATAGCCTGAAGCAGCTTTTTAAGGTTTGAGATTTGAGCTGCTCTAAGGCTAAATCTCATTTTTCTGTGTCTGGAAGAATACTTTTACAAACACAATGCTGAGCGAGTTCAAAATCTGTAGCTGTTCTGCTATGTTTGTTTCTCCTTCCTTCTCAGCAGAATCACACCAAAAAAGAAAACCAGAGAAATAAAGAGACATCCTTCTGGGCACAACTGGTTAATTTCAGGGAGGGACAGAAAAGAAAGTAAGAGCAGTAGCACAGTTATTAATTACAGTAACTCCAAGTAACTAAGAAGGGCCTGCCAAAAGGCTGGTGCTGTAATCAAGTCATGGATTGCTAACTATGATAAGAGTGGAACAAATCAGGCAAATGACATAGACTTCTAAATCATTTCCAGCACCCACAAAGCTAGCACATCAACCATGCTGACTGGATCCCTTCTGACACCAAATTTAGCTTATAACTGCAGCTTGTCATCACCTCAAAACATGCCGGACTCAAGGAGATGCAGGCTGAGTGGCAACATTTGCAAAGGTTTTGTGCCATGTGTGACCTGCAAACACCTTACTTACAGGCCACACACTGTGGAGATCCATAAAGAACAAGAGCGAAGATCTCACATACCACAGTGATGAACAAAGGGTAAAACAGAAAGGCTTCGAAAACATGTGTAGTTTTACTAGAAGATTTAATTTAACTTTTAATTAAATTTACATTTAACAATAATGAAGAGCCTGCTGCATGAGGGCTGGTTTTCTCTGACTTCAGTGAAACTGAGAGGAAGCAAGCTGATTTCAAGGCAAAATAAGAACATCCACCCAGGATCTGCACCTCTTCCAACCTGGGATAGAGGCCAGAAGGATAACTCTTTTAAAGTTCAGATAAATACCCAATTAACAATCTTTGTTTTTTTAAAAAAAGTATGTGATAATCACAGCTGAGTGCTAGATGGCAACAACACAGTTGCTGAGCCGATCACAAACCAGTGCTCTTAGTTCTATGTCACACATGCTGAAGGATGCTGGGGGAACTCACAGCAGCTGGACTGGTGAGAACCCACAGTGGCCTGTGTGCCAGACAGACAAAATTCAAGCAAGTATCTGTGGACAGCAATCTATATGCATGGTCACTTCAGAGAAAAGCAACAACTTTAATGCTTACAGAAGAGTACCCTGTATCATATGAAAATGTTATCAGTAGGACAAATCTTTCTTGAAATTACCCTTCCCCATTAATCTACACATTCACTTGTCTACTACTACGTAGTGCACAAAAGGTGAAATGTACTGATATATCATAACTTACAACCTGCAACAAGAAAAATGTTCACCACAGAATCACCTTTGTATAGTTAACATGACATGTCAAATCCAGCTCAACATATTTAATGTGGAAAACTCATGCCACAGTATTGCACACAGCAAAGTGTGATAGCAACACCAAAGCAAGTGTCACGGCAAGCCTCATGGGAATAAATGAATTATGTACCAATGACTAGTGTTTGTCACTCTGATAATCAAAAGGAAAAGATGCAGATAACTAAACGTCTCATTCAAGTATTTGTGATCTCTTTTATGTCCCAGGAACAGTTGGATAGTTCTGCTACATACACATTTTCTATTTCTTTCCTATTAACAGAAGAGGAAAGGGATCGACACTGCTGATTTTGCACAAAAATCATCCCAGGAGAAAGATCAGCTCGGTTCTAATAAAAGCAGTACATTTTTATTAAACGACTTACTTATCTTGTCTCTCATCTGCCTGCCGCCAGCGAGTCTGCTCCTTTCTCCACCTCAGGTTTTCATTTAGCCCTGCTGACCTGTCATTCCCTGAAAGTGCAACACATATTACTGAGATTAAAGCACGGGGGCACACAAAAGGACAGGACTCCACTGTTTTTAAGTCTAAGATTTTTTGAGCATCAGCTTACTCACTGATGTCTTCTAACACCAAAGCACAAAAATTCCATTTAATAAAACAAAACAAATCTTTTGATATTAACAGTTTGTTCTCGCTGATAATTTTGACATTGTTTCATGGCTTTTGATTAGAAACTAACAACAGTTTCTCTGAATTTATTAACATCTCTTAGTTGGCTTCATATTCTTCACCTGATATTATCTCAGTCCTAGTTATACATTGCACAATTGAAACATAACAATATTTTTACCCACAGCAAAACAGAAAAAGCCTGCCAGGGAAAGGACTGTGGGAGAGAAAGACAAAGATGAGAACTGGGAGTATGCATAAAAACTCACAAACATTTTACATCTAAAAACTCTCAATATCCTCTCAAAAGTCATGGGGGAAAGGTGCTATGAAGTACCAGCTGGTATCCTGCAGCGCTTCATCATTTCTCCTCTGGCTCCTTCACCTCTCAGCAAAGCCTCTTCTAATCTGGCCTTAACGTCTCTGGACTTCTGGAGTGCTTGGTTGCTAACTTTATCTGAGCTTTGTTTGCCCTGAAAGTAAAGTCAAAGCAATCAACACCAGTGCCTCCAGCTTTGAACAAAAGTCCAGATTATACCACCCAAACCAGAGACAACAGGATAGACTGGGAGAGCAGATAGAAAGCAGTAAATACAATTGACTAACATACAAACGCTTCTTAAAGTTTGCAGATGAGGAAAGGTAATATATTTACTGTTCATAAAAAAATAGTGATGTAGCTTAGCACTATAGAGAGAGAAATTAATGTGCAGAGAGTTTATTTCAGACAAGCTTTATCAGGGAGAGAGTCCCGATGTCCAGATCTAACCCTTAAAGTGTCACCACCACGACCTTGCTTTGAAACAGGTAAGGTACATGGAGAATAGCTCTAGTAATGGCAGCACCAATTATTTACATTCAGTCATAACTGAAAAACATTAGTAAACTGGACCTGAGTATATGTATATATTCCCTACCCAAAATAGCTGTCAAAGCCTCAGGGCATGGAAAATAATGCATTTCAAACCAACTTCATAAGATGTCTTCAGATGTTTTGGCTGCATTTTGCTTGAGGGCTGGTCCCAGTCATTTTGAATTAACATGTCTGTTTGTAGCATAGATGAGACAAGCGCTAATTTAACACTTGTCAATAACAAGTTTCCTCTGGACAGCCAGAAAGAAAAAAATAACAAAAAATGACAACAAAACCAGGCCACGTTTCACTTACCTTGTATTCAAAGCACGAAACACAAATGAAAAGGAGGTCTAAGATCCTGTTCAGCTGCATGGATGGAAGGTCTGCAATCCATTTCTGTATTAGATTCTGATCAGCATTTTTCATGATCCAGAGGAAGCAGATCAGAAGATTGCGAGTAGTATCAGGACCTAATGTGGCACTCTGTCTGTAAGACTGGAGACAGATAAGGTAGAAGTGAGTTGAAAGATAAAAGAGTAGGGAGGACATTAAAGTGAAGTAATGTTACTTAAATTTTAGTGGAGCCAGATCTCTTGGAGAGTTTCTGCAAGTTTAACCTCTTCCAGGTTACAGTAATTGTATTTTTGTTAATCTATTTATATATGTTAGCGATAGAGGCACTAGCTGTATGTTTATGAAAGAAAGAAGGGAGCACAGAACCACTGTTTGTTCATTAGAATAATTTAAGAAAATATTCTATAACTGCTTGCTCCCCTTTGCCAGTTGTATCATCCAAATTGTACAGAAAACAGAAACAATCATAAGGAAAGAGATATAAGGAGAAGATGACCCTGAACCATAAATCCATGGATTTAGGTGACCCTGGCAATGGGAGGCGCTAGGGGAGTTACAGCAGCATTTGCTGATCTGGAAGCATGACTAGGTTGGGCGTGCAGAAGACAACAGAAATACTGGAGAGAAAGTGGAATCACTTCTGGTGAGGAGGCAATTAGAAGATCTGAAGAGTAAATGAGAGGATGACAGTAGGAATATGAGGCATTCTTCTGGGGCTAGCTGAAACAAGATAGCAATTTCTTGTGAATGCAGTTATTAGACACAAGAAAGGATATGGAGGAGAAAACAAAGAGAAAATGTATGAAAGAAAGGAGTCTGGCAAAACCCGGGACATACCAAGGACGCCAAAGATGTTCCAGAGCTCCTGAAGTTGAACTGATTCCCCGCAATGGCAAGTGCCACATTTTGACTGATTGCACCTGCAGACTCCTGTTCTTCTTCCGGGTTTCCTGTGCGCCCTTTTCCGCTGCGGGCATCTGAAACTAGATTTAGAACATTCCATTGGGACTTCATCAGCATTGAGTTGGTGCTGCTCACATTTCACAGCCTTACACTGAACTGTTATCTAACAAAATGATTGGCACCTCCATCCCTAAGACTTTATTTTTATTGAGCAGCAAAGTACAGCAATGGTAAGACAGTTTGGAATCATCTGTAAAAACTGTCGAATTGCTCAAATAAATATGGGGAAAGGAGCTGCGCCCAGCAACCACCAGGTATTTATGAAAGCTGATTTAAATCCAGTCAGTTGGACTGGATGATCTTTTAGGTCTTATCCAACCTTGGTGATTCTACAATCCTATGAAAAGCAAAGGCAGTTGGAAACATGAGGTTGTTTGGTTCTGAAGTTCTAAGCCAGAACTTTGCAACACTTAGAAAGAAATGCCCAGTTTCCGCCAATTCCAGGTGAAAAGATCAACATGAAAGCCATGCATGGGCCTGGGGAAATTGGGCAAAGTAATTTAAGTCTGCTAACACCTGACAGAGCCAGTATTGCCTGCTGGTTAAAGGACAATTTCAATTTTAGGCATCTGGTTGCTTCTACTTGGCACTAGTTCTTGACATCAATTTCAGTGAATCAGACAGTTTGTAAAAGCTTTGAAAAAAGCTCATTAGATTCTGCGTATCCATTTGTGCTTTCCAAGATGTAGTTTTCAGAGAAACTGACTGAGCAGCCAATCCTTGAGCATTCAGAACAAGGTCAACAACCTTGGATACTGCAGATATTTAGAGACTTTAAAAACCAGCCATACTGGTAGACCTGGACTCCTTTAGTCTGTGGCATAAGGATAATACTTACATTAGAAGAATGAGGTGAGATTTACTTACATTATGTGCAATGAATGCTTTCACAGTATTACCCTGACAGAGCTCAATAATGCATTCATAATGCTATGCTTTTGTCCAGATATCAAAATGAAAAACATTTTCAGAACCAGTGACAAAAGTATATTCTTCAAAGATTGTACCTTTTTTTCTCTCTAGTCTTTAAATTTTTTAATGAAAGTGAAATGCAATTTTACAAGTAGCAAAGACTTATTATTTCTCACATAAAAAGTCAAAGTGCTGTTATCAGCACTTTCATGTGAACACATCTGTAGAAAAAAAATCAAGAAAACAGCTTAGACCATAATGTTTAAAAAGGCTTAATAATAGAGAACAAAGTTTAAAGCTATAGTAGGTGATAGAAATATGTTTTCTGAGTGATGATTACATTCACCTGAGATTAACTTCAGTGTCATGTTAAGAGTCCTGAGGAACAATAGAAAAATATAGAAGGAATGCAATCCAATTTCTTTAATTGTAATGGAACACAATGCCCATGTCATTCCTTCTCACTGTGTTTTCTTCCTCACTGTCTGTTAAGCCTATTTGTATCATAGTATTTCTTCCAAGACTGCTTTTCTTGCAAGATTCCATAGATTTTCCACTGGGTCTATCACTTGTTTGTTAAGCAAGGATATTAGATTTTTTTCCCTTCTTTAAAAAATCCTGTTATCTGGAAATAAAGAAATACTGTACCTTGCTAGACTGTTGTCATGGTTTTGTAATGTTGCTGTCAATATTCCACATCATAACATCATGTGCAGTATGGATCATTAAAAAAAAACAAACAAAAACCATGACAACTGTGGGGGAATTTCTGTACTTAAGGCAAATTCTTTAAGTCAGATTGTTTAAACAAGTTACTCTAAGGCTGAAAAAGACAAATGAGTAAAGGTCTTACTTGTAAAGTCATGGAGCTGTGGCAGTGAGTCCAAAATTATACCAACCAATGGCAGGTAGAGAGCAGCAATTTTAATCTTTATCTCTTTTCTGGAACAACGTGGGTCTAGGTCATGGGAACTCAGAAGGCTAAGGATAGCACTGACTGCTTTTCTTTGAACCTTACTAATCCTGTTAACAGAAAAAAATGCCATGAGCTCCAATAACGGGTCATACACTGATTATCTGTAGATCAAGGATTTAAGAAACAAGGTAGACATGGGAGAAGGAAATTAATACACCAATACTCATTAGACAGTGTCTTCCACTCAGATCAGAGATCCATGTTCCCTGCAAAAAAGCAACTAAAATTTTGAGCTGTGATCTATATTTATTTAGCCAGTGCTAGTGCAGCAAACAGTACTCTTTTACTCAGTAACACCAACATACTGCAATAAAGCTGTTTTAGAGTCACTCATTGAAAAAGATGGCAAAGACCATTCTTTCGCTTCCCTTTTCTTCAGAATTGGACAACATCACAACTCAGTGTGATTGACCTGTTCATGCCTGCAAGAGCATCAACATATGAACTTTCATGAAGGTTCATGCAGAAGTAGTTCCTTACGGAGGCAAGACTGAAGAAGCTTTGCAGGACTCTCAGACTCTGTGCCAAAGACAGAAAATGTTCTTTCCAGCCAACACTGTCATGATACATTGAGTGATTCTGGTTGCATTTGGAGGAAGCAGGACTTACCCTGGAGTTAAACTATGACCATACCAACAGTACATTACTGTTGACATGGTCCCATTCAACAATCTGCAGATTTGGATACTCACCCCTCACAATCTGCATCCAGTGCTGCTGCCAATTCTGTAAAGAGTAACCCAGTCAGAAAGTGCTGCTGACGGTATTCTGATGAGAGGTCAAACATACCAGCAATTTTCTGGTCCTGGAAGCTGGAGCAGGAGCTAGAGTTCTGCAGAAGAATATTGGAAGCAGTAAAAAGGATGACCAGTGAAACAAAACATTCTTAAAAATGTTGCAAGGACAATCCAAGCAGATAACAAAGCACCCTTACCAGAGAAAACCTTTTTTCAGGCATTGAAAGAAGTCTGGAGAAAAACATCAGTGCATGAAATAAAAAGCATTAGTTTTCAAATGAATTGCTTGCTAAGATGCAAACGCATCCTTTCCATTCTGTGTGCATAATTCATTTAATGTTATTTGAGATGTAAAATTCCTACCCTGTATTCATCAGTTTGGACAGGAGACAAAGTCAGAATTTTCCCCATGTTCAGAATTCTGTATTGCTGTTACTGTTGCAAAGCTGATGAGGCTGCCCCTTGTAGGAAGGGGATTTGGGGCATCTTAAGCTCCTCCAAAGTCTACCATGGAAGTAAGGCGAGGAAGGGTGTACTAACTGTTTCACTCTGGAAAATTTTGGGTGAGCTTGCTGGCAGCTGGCATAGTTTAGAGCAGCCTTCAAATTGCTGTAACTTATGGCTATGCCTGATATACGGCTAGTCCAGGAATGGAAAGTTGCTGCTGTATGTGTGTTGTGAACTTCTTAGCTTCTCCAATCATAGGTGCCACAGGTCATCTGGAATGTACTTTGATCTGGTGAACGTAACTCTTAGAATCTACTCCCCAGTGAAGCTACTGAGGTTTATAAGTCTGAAATTTGCTTTTAATTTACATTGTTCAATATTCTCTCCCAGTATTTGTGTCAGTCAAGAAGGAATAGTCCCAAAAACCAAACACATGAAGTAGCAGTATACCACAGTGTGAAAGGTATCTTCCAGAATATTGTTTCAAACAAAGCCCACATCTCTGAGCAGTCCTATATTTTATATTGACCTAGCTTAACCTGCTCCAATTTAAAACTTAAGCAGAAGGCACTTTGTTCCTGAAAAGTAACAGTAAGGTGCAGAGCATCCACCTAAGTGAATTTGGCTTTTCTCCACAAAATCCAAAAGATTTATTTGAAAGGCCACATTTCTTATTGAAAATAGAACATTAGCTGGGTAGCACTCTTGCAGACAGATCAGAATTACTGCAAGGGTGGTCAGTGACTGTATTAAATCATGCAAGGGCTTCAGAAGCCTTATTTATTTGCTGCAGTTGCACTTCACTGGTTACTCCTACACCAGCAGAGTTGGTGTTGCTTCAAGGAAGGAGTGATCAAACCAGTGCTTGCCCAGCTCTGACTGGCTAGAACCAGCTGGAAGGTTTCTGTCTCCCCATACACAATCAGAGAAATTCTATTCCTAGCTCTTTGAAATCCAGTGTGAGAGTTAAGCAAAGCAATTGTGAAAACCTGACTAAGGGATCTCCATGCTTTGCTTTCAAGACAAGGAAAAGTTCTAAGAAAATATTAATTACAATAATTACCTGTCAGAACCCTTGAGGTACGTAATGTAGCACATCTTAACATACAACTAATTATTTGGCAATGACACTTGAAAAGGAAACTATGAATCTGAGTTGCTCCATTGGAATTCTGTTCAAAATTCAAAATTCACTTGAAATTTGTGGTTCAAAACCCACAAATTTTGAGTTCTTCAGAGAAAATAGAGACAAAGTAATAGCATCAGCTGTGCCATTGGAGAGGAGAGGATCCCAAGAAAAGAACACTGATACTTGAAATGGAAATAGTGATAGTCCTGCTCTGAAGAACGCTATACTCAACAGAAATCCATCATTCAGGATATTGAAAATTCAATTGAGTTGAAAATTCAAATGAGTTAGTTTTGTCACTAACTCATTATAGTTGTAGCACTTTCATCTACTTGTGAACTTCAGTTAGAATGCAAATGCACTGAAAGTTTGCTGTGTACTTCCACATGCCACAGTTCTCCAAAACACACACCGATACTGAAATACGTACTAGTGGTTGTGTATCCACGGCATGCCTGTAAATCTGCTCTGTACCCTCAGAACAATGTTCTTTCTAGATTTTTTTTATGTTTGGATGAATAAATGTTTTCTTTTTATGTGTTTCTAGAAGGGTCTACTGAAGCAGTACCACAAACATCTTTGTGCTACATTAAGCTTTAACTCGTGTGGGTTCACTTTTGCAGTACTAGTCCTTTAGTCTTTAATGTTTTGCTCTTTTTCTCCCTTATCGCATGGTGGCTCATTAACTCTAACCAAAGCGGCTGAATACAGTGCAACAGAAGTCTTTCTCTACATGCATTATTCAGGCGAAGACCACCTAATACTGGCTGATGGATGCTTACCTGTGAGGACAAAGAGGGTGAAGGGGATGCTGGAGTAGAGGCTGAGGTCATGAAGAAGAGGTTTAGATTCAGGTAGTGCTCATGGCTGCACAGAATTCTCAGGAACTCCAGCCTCATGGAAATCAGGGTGGAAAGAGAATTCAGCTTGTTTGAGAGCTAGAAAAACAAATGAACGTAAATGCCTTGTTACTGGTACTTGCTATTTAAATTACCATGCAGTGAAATATCCTGTTTCCTGAAACTGAATCAGTAAATTTAAAAAATACAGACAAGTATCCCAGCATGCCTTAGAATGCTCCCAGGTTCCTTGTACCTAACTGCTTTCCATCCATTAGTTGCTCTTTGTTTGGCAGTGGTGGTATCTTTTTTTTCCTCTCTGGCTGACTTTCTGGCTTTCCAAGAAAGGAACAATACTATACAATGATTTTGCACAATGCTGGGATTACAAACAAACAAAACTTTGCTGAGTCTGTGGCAAATTTCCTGAAAGTCAGGTTAGTGAACACAGAACTAGGAGTCTTGTGATCTCCCTTCATAATAACACTGATATTAACATTAATAGGCTTTTGCATGTAGGAAACGATGGTGGTAGACACCTTCAGTTCTCCTAGAAAGAAGGAAAGCTTTCCACCTTGAATACAACAATAGTTTCATACTAGTGCCTTGCAAACGTAATTTACTTTTTGGAGGCTTGTAAAGTAATAAGACAAAGGTGGATCATTTTGATCAAACACCTGAAATCTAAACACTATTATAACAGCAGTATTTTGGAGAGAGCGCAAAACTCTTCAACCTGTGATCCAAAGGCTGCTGCTAAGAGACATAGAAAAGAAAGGAAAGTGGCTCTACGGATGCTCTGCAGCACTGTAAGGTATGGCATTTCTAAAAGAACCCTAACCTCCGCTCAAATTATTTTCTGCAGACCACAAATCAAAAGAGGTGTAAAGTCTCTGTATATGCAGAAGGAAATAGAAAATTTACCTTACCCTTTAACACAACTCAGAGGATCATGATGGATAAATGAATCAAAGAGAACAGAACACAAGACTGGCCATAAACCCAATACAATCCCAATCATGCATAATGCCTACCTGATTACAGTAATGTTTGATGAGATTAAACACAAATCCTCGATCCATTAAAGAAAGAAGATCATACAGGAAAAATGCCAGGCTGATGTTAATTTTTTCTGCTTGTTCACTTTCCTTAAAAAAAAGAAAATAAAAAATGGGGAGGGGGGTAAAATTGCACTCACAATTTATAAAACTCATGTAAAGGTGGAGGACTTTTTATCATCACTTAGACTGAAAAAAATAGCGTAGGGGACTGTTTCCAGAAGCATTGTGGAATAGAGAGGACAGGACTGTGTCCAATGACCAAGCTTATCTTTGCATATCTCTGTGCAGATAACAATTGAAATTGAATATGAGAATAAGAACTGAACTTCCTGTGGGCTCCAAACTTTTATATGCCCCTCCATTTATTTTTTAATTGAACTTCTAATACTACTGAAAATTTGTTTATGAGTTCAACCTAAAATACTGTTTTCAGATATTAGTAAAAATCTGCCCTAGCTCTGTTGATGGAACACAAACTGTTTTGTTTGAAATTTCATGTCTAAAACTGATAAGAAAAAATATCATTACGACTAATCTGTGGGTTTTAACATATGGCAACTAAACTCCTTTATATTTACAAATGGTCTGGTTACTAGAGACACACAAAGAATTCCAAGTATCCTCTAAATACGGCTATTTCAGACATACCAATTCAAATTATAACAGCTTGACAATATTATGTACTTGACAAAGAAGTATTTGTGGAGGGGCCTGAGGGATCTGCACACCCCTCACAGCCTTCAGGTGAGCTCACTCAAGACTGACAAAGGAGATGATTGAGAAAAATGCTACTGATGTCTCTGGCAAGTGAGAGCAGGTGTGCAGCACCTCAGGGTGTTTATGACTTAATTTTTCATTTTCAACCTTTTTGTTACTATTGCCATTCAAGAACATATATATACACATATAGAATATAGAATTCATATAGGATTTATGATCTAGAATTTACATAGCAAAGTGTTTTTCTACTGTGCTGAAAAAAAAAACAGCTTTCCACAAGCTTACAGTGTAGTCTACAGTAAGCTAGTGATATTGCTGCAGAACAATCTAATGTGCTCAACCATGTACTGAAACATACAGAATATTACTCTGTGGATTTAAAACGTAGACAAGTGTCACATACTGCTGTTCTGTACAACTAATCAATGACCTTAATTCTGAAAACATTGCAGCAGAATTTTCACACACAGTTAGACTCTACCTACTCACTCTATCAAAACTGAATTGAACCAACAGCCCATAAAAACCTCTGCATTTCTCATGAAGAAAGCATAAAATATGGATCTCTTAGCAAAACCTACAGATCTGTTAAAACATTTTTAATGTAGCATATTTTTATCACACAGCATATTTACTGATGTGAAAATTTCTATGGAAATGTTTTCTGTGCATGTGGATATCAATGAAGCACATCAAAGGATGAAGCTTCAGAAACAACTATTTGGTTGATAGTAATGGTGACTTTTGCCATTTCTTGCCCTCAGTTGTCTGGTTGTGGCCCTTTACCAGTTTCAGTTCCCTGACAGAACAGCAAGCCACAGGTAGAGAACTGGACTAAGACCCATGCTGTTTGAGCAGTGCTTGGGCAGGTCAGTTCTCCAGCCCAGCTACCCTGTGGCAGAACACACTGCCCTGCACGTACAGTGCCTCTGGCAGCCCTGGGGTATGAAAATAAACTGGCCGCAACAGCATAGGTGCAGACACATAAACTGCCTTTATTTTATGTTCTGGGGAATAGCATCAGTGACATCAGTTAACTGAATTGATGTTAAAATCTAAGTTACTTTCATAATCTTTTCAGCTTTATAATCAATCATGCCAATGGAACTTGTTAAAATACATCAGGAAAAAGAATTACATACGGTTTAGGGTTTATCTCTTGTCTTTGTGTTTCATGTGGACAGTGTGTCTTTAGAAAGATCTGGGGTTAGATATCTCATGGCTGGGGTTTGCAGGAAGAACATGGCCTTCATACTGCAGTCAGGGAAGTCAAATGCGGGGAAAAATGCTGTGCAGTAGGAATGAGTATAATAGGAAAGGGAGATTAAAGGAATATGCTACACATGGGTGCAGCCCGATGCCCTAGACAACCTGGCATAAGGCAGCACAGCTACTGAAAGACAGAGTTCAGTCCTTCCTATCTCAGGGTAAGGGAATTCCCTCCCACACTCACCTCTCTCTAAACAAAAATTTAAGAGAAGAGAACTTCATGCTTTTACCTTCTGGGGTTTGACTAGAAGTGCAGCAATCTCAGAAGTAACCACGCTAACTATAGTGGTAATATCATCTTTGAAACGGTCAGAGAACCGGCTTCTTCGTACACTGTCCTGCTTCTCTATACTGTGGACATACTGAGCCATGCTTTTTACCTGCAAAACAATGAAGAAAAAAGAGAAAAATATAACAAAGTGGAGATAAAACTCTTATTTAAGTTAGTCCATGGAATAAGAGTTCCCACCTGTTTTTTCCTCAACATAGTCACTCTCATCTTTCTCAGAGTCCCTTGATAAATCCTACCTTTATTGGCAAGGACACCAGAGAGCCTAGGGTTTCAACACAGGTATTCCAGCTCATGTTCATGCTCAGTACTGTGACTCGGATCACCCTCACCCTGCCCCTGATACTTGTAGCTTCCGCCTATGGTGATGACAGTCAGGGAAGGACATTTATGGAACCAATTCCTACCCTTTGGTCTCTTGTGTTGTATATATGCTTCCAGTAGAAACCAGTACCTCAACAAAACTTGCAGTGACATCAGTCACTTCAAGGATCTGTGATACTGACCTTGGGTAGCCTTGCTACGGCACATACGTTATTAACAAAGGGGAAAAGACAGGAGCAGGTATTCACAGAAAAGGAAGGATGTCTGTCACCCAGACTTCTGTGCAAGCTGTGTACCACTGGGCATATATAGTTGGTGTGGGATTTAACTGTCATAAGCTCTCAGCAAGGAACTGGGGTGTATACAGAGAATTCTTCAGTTGTGCTTCCATTATCTGGAACTTCTTATCACAGTGGGGTTGGTTAGCTGAAGACATTATAGTCCAGCTAAACCTGTGCCTGCATTTCACTATCAATTTGCTACAAAACATCACTGATAAATCTTACCAGGAGCTCAAAGAAGAACCAGGCATACTTGAAGACAGCCTCTCTCACCATACCCGTGCTGACCACCATCTGCAGCGCCAGCTCCTCATGGAAATGCTAGGTAATAAACATAGAGTATTCAGAAATGGTCTTTCATCCAACTTGTCTTTCAGTTTCAACCAACTCCCAACTCTTACACCTTTAACACCCCCTATTATGGAGTGCGAGCAGCTAGATGGGAACATCTGGACAGCCTTGCAGGAAAAAAGTGGATCTGACTAAAATGACAAATGAGGAATAGCACTATGGGCTTTAGGACTCATTCTGCTGTAGATCCAGAACCCTGGACACCTGAAGTGAAAAATGCCCTTGGTCAATCCTCAGAGTATTGGCTGTGTGCCTGACAGTGAACAGTCACACACTCCTCTCCCTCTTGAAAGCTTCTGCTTAGCACGCTTGTGTTTTTGAGAGAGCACAGAGGATTATTTCTGTGGTGGGAGAGAAGAACACAACAACAAGCACAGCAGAGTTTTCACAGAGGTGCATAGTTAGAGACCATACTCTCTGTGATGTGCAACCATAAGACCCCTTGTCCCAGTGACCTAAACTTTGAGAAAATTCAAATCTGGACTAACCATGTATTGTAACATCTATTCTCTGTTCCTGATACAAACAGTAAAGATAATGAAATCTCTAAGCCTATTTACATTTAATAGGAGACATAAACCTAGCCAAGATTTAGAACTGGTATAAACCCTTATGTTTTTTGGCCTAATTCAAATCAATAAACAGAAACAAGAAAGTGCCTCT